>NW_017732006.1:632016-669164 GCF_001890085.2 Hipposideros armiger | reverse complement strand
TAGACAACAGCTAACAGGGCTGCAAAAATCAAACCAGCCTCCCTCCTTTACAATTGTGCCTGCGTCTGATCTGAATTGGAAATTCTGGCTCTGTCTTTCTCTGTTTCTTACCTGAGCATGAAAGGCTTTAGGATGGTTATTCCAAACAAGAAGAACATTAGAACTGAGAAGCCCATCATTGCAAATCCTAGCAGCATGGCTCGGTCCTCTCCAGCACTTGTCGGCAGCTTCTTGTGCACATGTGGTGGGTCTCCATTGTTGTGGTATATATTTCTCTTCCTCTCGGAGGTAGAAAAGGCTGTCCTTTGGGAGACGTGGGAAAGATATTTCAAAACGCTCATAAAGTAGTGGGAACATTTACCAACCCATGCGGAGGGGCAGGGGCGGGGGTGGAGGGAGGATCTCATTTGCTGCCCACCTAAGGGTCGTGAGCAGGTTTGACACAACACAATGAGATCCCATGTGCAGAGCTTGGTGAAAAGTCCATCTAAACATGCTAAAATGATGTGTTATACATTTTTTTTTAATGTAACAAACTAAGGAATCTTGGCTGGTAGAAGTCTTTAGAGACCTGTTTAATTGATGGCTAGAAAAGAATTACCTATAAAAGTAGCTTTCATTTGTTGGGTGTAAATAAGTATTATGAACTTGCTTACCTTTCAGGGATATTGCATATTACCCCTGAAAATATTTTTTATGTTCTTTTATAAATTTCATATGGAAAGAATGACTCCAAAAGTTCCCGTTTGGAATGAACAGCATCCTGAAATAGGATCTGATTTGTTCTTTCAGATCCAGCTGTTGGGAAGGCAGCGTATCTACCATGGGGCTTTCTGGCCCCCAGCCCAGTTCACTCAGCAATGAGGGCTGCCCGGCTGCCCTCTCTCCCTTCGCCCCACTTCTCTTCCTCTCTGTCCACTCGCAGCTCTTCATGAGTGGCCCTACGTTGCTTCCCTCTCTCTCCCTGCGCCCTGCTCCAGCAAAAGAGGTAATAATTCTTTCACAATGGGGTTCCAGAGAATAATAAAGTCCCAACACAAAGGTTGCACACTGGTGACCCATGGACTGGATCCAGCCCACAAATGTGTTTTGTTTGGCTTTCTCTATGGTTTTCTTTTTTTAATGTGGGATTAACCACTAACACTTAAAAATCATGAAATTTCTCATAAAAATGCTGATTTCTGGCTTTTGAAAACATCACCAGGTCCACCTTCCTGGCTATGACCAGCTGGCGGAACCGAGCAGAGGCTGGCCCTGTGGATAGGAGTGTGTTCTCCAGGTTGCCTCCGTCTCAAATCAGTGTCACTGATTTGAGGTTCCTGCTCAGAAGGCAGCTCAGTCCCAGAGGTGGTTCCATTTTAAGAGACTTTATGAAATGTTAAGCCAAACAAATGCAGCTATCTTGGTAGAGGTTCAGGCTCCATCCAAGCTTCATACAAAGCTTACTAAATTCTGAACCTAAGTAAAAGTTCTGTCAGGGTATTGCTAGTTGTTTCCTTCCAAAGCATATTGTATACTTGATCCCCCATCCTTTCCCTTCGTCTTCCTAGCTCCCTTTCTCCTTGGTAACACCTCCAAAATGAAGAGAGTGAGGGGAATGTCAGACAATTTAGGACGTTCCCAGAGCCTGTACTGGGAAGCACTGACCTCAGATGATGGCCGCAATCCATGGTTAATACTACTTTGGGAATCAAAAACCTGGCCTGGGGATTTTTAGTCTTTGATATTTTACTCATCCTCTATCATCCCACCCTCAGAGAATGGGCAGGGGAAAAAAAATTAATGAAATTTGAGCCAGTATATTTGATAATTTGTCAACAAACATGGTAACTGATTAAGAAAAGAGTTTTAATCCTATAGCAAAGTTTGGATATTTTGTGGGTTTCCAATACCCAACTCACCGCATTTTCTCTTTTGTTCTGAAACTTGATTTGAGTTGTTTTGTATTATAAGGTACTGTGGAGGTTTGTTGTAAGATATCCATGGAAGCCATACGTGAAGAGGCTTATTATGAGGACTCTCTGGCATTTCTGATATGTTGATTTAATGTACTCAATTATAATTGTATGATATACAAAATGGGCATAAACTGATTCTGATCTAATTTAGGAATAAGACAGACCTGGTTGTATACTAGACTATATTTTCTCTTACTAATATCTCTGTCCATTTTGTTCTACGGCTTTATGAAAAGATGACAACTTCATAGATCCCTTGTAAAGAATTTATTTCATGTTTGAGAAGAGGGAAAATATAAAATAATCACCAAAAATGAATACACAGTAAAAGTAATAGGTTTCTGTTTCATCTGCATGGTGAACTAGATACCCACTCTAACTGCAATCAACTAAAAACTCTGGTCAAAGCTTTATATATATTAAAAAAAATAAAGTTGGAAATACTCACAGGATGAAAATTTCTGAAAGTAGGAACACAGAGAGGAAAGTGAACAAAAGTAAACTTTTACCTTAAGGGCATATGCAGAACTTGGTGACCTTGAGCTTCAGTTTCACAGTTTGGGGGAGGGCACAGGGACAGGAGACAGTGCCCAGAGTCTATCCAAGGTATGAGTATGAAATTTAAGACACCACTTAACTAGAACTGGGACCCCAAAAGGACCTCATACTCAGTGTAAGGATGAACTAGAAATAACCACCTCAAACCCTGAAACAAGTAATGGAGGAAAATTATAATCTCCCCCGAGATTTGGGGACTTTAAGGCAATCACAAGAGAGTTTTAGCCTGAATTCACACTACCTGGGAAATTCAAAGCCTTAACCTAAGAATTGTGTTTAACATTGTCTCAAATAGTTGTCTCTTTAGCTGCTGGCAGAATCAAATACACACTTCTCTGGAAAAGCTCACCTCCAACCTAAGCCTGAAAGGAATCCTATAAAATTTCAAGGAGTATGTGTTCTCACTCAAAAGTCATAAAATACACAACAAGGGCCTTTGAATGATAAAAAATAGACAATAGAAAAAACTTCAGATATTTGTACAGTATATAAAAATGTGTAATATGTTTAAAGAAATAAAAGAAGGATTGAAAATATCAGAAGCAGCAAGAGACTCTAAAGACTCTAGAATTTCTAGAAATGAAAAATAAAATAATTGAAATAAAAACTCAATGGACATACTAGATACATCTGAAAAAATAATTAGTAAACAGAGATTTCTTTTTTTTTTTTTTTTTTTAAAGATTTTTATTGGGGAATTAGGGGAATAGGAACAGTGCTGGGGAATTGGGGGGGGAAGGGGAACAGACAAGTTGCTGTCGTTTTGTTCTTCATTCTAGTTGTGGAGGATGTTGCTTCACTGGCCCAAATTGGCACCATCATTGCGCTCTTCCCTGGCGAGGCAGATCAGTCGCCGGCTTCTGGACGGCCGCTCACTGCGGCTGCTGGCCGCTCACGCTGGCTGCTGGCTACATATGGTAGCCCATGGCAACCCACTGCCACAGGGACTGCAGCCTACGCCGTCGCCAGTGACTCATGGCAGCCCAGCTCCAGGTTGAGCTGTTGTTCAGCATCTTAGCTGTAGAGGGCAGTGTCACTGGCCCTCATATGTGGGATCCGAACCGGGGCCCTCTGGCATCCCAAGCGAGTTCTTAACCATCGCGCCACTCGGCCGGCCCAAACAGAGATTTCTTGAATGGCAAATATTGAAGACCGGTTAAGAAACATGGAAGATAAATAGAAAAGGTCTCAAATAAGGCCTAGTCAAAATTTCAGAAAAAGAGAAATAAGTCAGAAGCAATATTTTTAAAAGATAATAAAATTCCAGAATTGATGAAATCCACAGATTCCAAAAGCCCAGTATGATAAAATTTTAAAAACCCACATTTAGACACATCACATCACAGAGATACTGCAGACACCAAGATAAGAGAAAATCTTAAAAGCAGACAGAGGAGAAAAACAGATTAACTTCAAAGGCATGACAGATAGGCTGAGAGTTTATTTCTCTATAACAAGAGTGGAAGCCAGAAGAGAGGAATATTGTCAATATGCTGAGAGAAAGTCACTACAGAACACTATACCTAGCAAAAATCTCTCCAGAATAAGTATGATATAAAGACATTTCAGTCACATACAAAACTGAGTTGGCCATCAATAGACCCTCACTAAAGGAAAAGGTTAGGTATTTACCTCAGGCAGAGGGAAAACAGTCTAGATGGAAGAGTTAAAGATTTAACCAGAAATGAAGAGCAATTATAGGGGTAAATAGGTAAGTAAAGATATTGTCCTTATAAAATAATGATAATAAATTTAAATTATTTTTTAAATTTTCAATAATTAAAATTATCATTATGGGGTTAAAGAAAAGATAAATACATCACAAAAGCATATCACTTAAAGGGAGTGAGAGTGTTATTGTGTTCCAAATATCTGATATTTTTCAAGAGGAAGATAAAGACATTGATTTCTCCTTAATTCAAGTTTCGATACTAAAATTTCTGGAGTATCCACTAAAAGAGTACAAATAGGTGATATAACTTCCAAACTAGCAGAGGGAGAAAGAACGCAAGGGGGGTGGGGGGAATCAATCCACAAAAAAAAACAGTAAAGAGGAGGAAAAAAAACTCATGGAAAAGAGGACAAATAGAACACACGCGCGCGTGCACACACACACACACACACACACACACACACACAAACACACACACACACAAAACATGATAGAATAAATCCAAATATATCAGTAATTACAATAAATCTAAATGAATTAAATGATCCAGTTAAAAGACAAAGATTGTCAAACTGGATTTAAACATGTATGATTTTTACAAAAGATACATCTAAAACACACAGATATAGAAAGGTTGAAATTTGTCAGGCACAGTCTAGTGACAAGCAAGCTGATATGAAAAAGTTAAAAGCTTTATTAAAAGTTAAGAAGGTAATAACAGTGATTAAAGGTTCAATTCACCTGAAAGATCTAACAATACTAATTTATATGCACCAAATAACATTGCCTCATTGACAGGACTACAGGGAGAAACAGACAAAATTCACCATCGGATTATGAGATATTTGTATGTACGCCCTCAGTAACTGGTAGCTCAACTAGACAAATCAGTAAGGAAATAGATTTGAGCAAAGCATTTAACAAGCTATATCTCAGTGATAACACAGAATATCATCCTCTACAGTATATTTTTTTCAAACATATATGAAACATTTATGAGACTTAACCACAAACTTAGACATAAAAAAAAAAGCCTCAGCAAATGTCAAAGAATTCATGACTGTAATAGTACTTTTTAATATGTTCATTTTGGAAACTTGGAAAATATGAAAAAGTCTAAACAAGAGAACAAAAATAACCCACAATTCTAGTACTTGGACATAATAACTGTTCACTTATTGAATTATTTCCCTCCTCTATATTGTTTTAAATAAAATGAGATCACACCAGAAATAGTTTGTGTTTTTAAAATTTTCTTTTTCACTTAATAAGCACTTTCCCATGTCAGCAGCAATTCTTTGGAACCCTTCTATTGGCTATGTAATAATACTGCATCAGTTGGATATGCCATAATTTCCTTAACCATTTCCTTATTGTTGAATATTAGGTTGTTTCCAGTTTTCTGAGACTATAAACAGCCCTGTAATTAACTTTGTGGTATTTACAAGCACCTTTCATCCAAGGACCTCAAAGCATTGAGGAATGATCTAATTTTGCTCTCTCGCCAGAAATGAGTAATCAGCATTTTTATCCCTTTTTGCCAGTAATTCATCTCCATTTCTAACCAATGCATTACCTGGAGATGTTTTACTCATAAAGGCAGTATCCACCCCCTTCTGTTGTCTCCCCTGCAGACCGAACTGACTTTCCCAACAGCCCTGACGACTACACTTTACTACAGGTGCCTTCCGGCTTAGCCTGGGGGGAACTCAATTTCAAAGAGCTTGAACCCGCTCATCTGGTTGTGATCCCTGCAGAAGCCAGCAGCCTCCCACTCCATCCCTGTAACTTGTGCAAAAAGGGTTCCTTAGAAAGATGCTAGGGTTTGTCAAAGCTTGCTAATTCATCTGACTCTCATTTCACACGTGTATGCAGCTTCTAAGCATTAGGTATATTAAATTAACAATTTCCCTGCAATTTGTTTGTGTTGCAGAAGATACCTGAGTACTTATTTTCACATTTCTATTTTTTAATTACAAAATTACTAAACAACTTCTTTTGAAACAGCAAATGAGGTGAAGTAAAATCAACATGTTTCATCAAGTTTGGTAAGAGGAAAGAGCAATAATCCAATTGGGCATTTCAGAAATGAAAATGGGATGCTGTATTGCTTTGGGGAGTACACGACTGCTCTCCTAGCTAGCTGATTATGTTAAGAACAGGCATTAAAACTTGTTCCATTGCATCTTGTCATTTGATCTTCCATACAGTGATTCACTTTGTCTTTTTCACAAAAGCTTGAGCTCATTTCTAGGAGAGAAGTGTTTTTGCCTCTATCTCTTTCCTCTTTAGCCTATCTGTTCCTTCCTCCTCCAACTCCCATATCCGTCCAAACCCCTAATCTCACTCTCCTGCATTCTCTCTCTCAAATACCCAGAAGTGCAGTTAAAGGGTGATGGAAGTGGGTACTGTGATGGCCATTGTGACCTTTGCTGTTTCCACTTTCTCAGCTCCCAACTCCACTTCACATCACTAATAAATCATCCAGGTTTCCAGGTAGAGTGAGTGAACTTGGCTGTGAAATGCACCCCTCCCAGGACTAAGCTGGCAAGCTTTTCATGTCCCAATCCTCAAACACCCTGACATTGCTCTTCCCTCAACTTCCATGTCCACTTTTGACTGCCCCACTGCCCCTAATGGGGGGACGCGTCGATTGAGTGCAGTTTCACGTAAGGTTCTCGGCCCCTCTGCTTTGAATTCCCCTGGGGAGAAAAGACGCCCTCAAGATAGCTTAATTATCTCACTTCCCCCTTAAGGAGCGGGTTATCTCACTTCCCCTCTTAAGGTGGTTAATAGCTAGCTAAAATGTATAGATGCTTTAATGGAATAGTATAGAGAGCAGTACATAGGGAGCATGCTAAGGCGTGTAGGGAATATTACTATCCCCATTTCATGGACAAGGGGATGAGGCAGAGAGAGATTAACTGACTTTCCCACAGTCATCCAGCTAGTTACGTGGTGGAGCTGAGATTTGAACCCAGGTTTGTGACTCCAAGGCCCAAACATGCTTCAACAATAGGACCAAGTGCTGGTGGTAATTTCCTCATTCCTTCACTCAACCAAGAGATATTTATTGAGCGCTAACTATGCTTTGGGCCATGTGCTAGTGCTGGGGAGCCAGAGGTGAGTTTAAAAGGTCCCTGACCCCCAAGAACGTGCAACCTGGAGGAGGAAGCCATCAAGAAAGGATGCAGCCCCCCAGTGTCAGGACTGCTGGGGAGGTCTACAGGGTCCCCCAGGAGGCATGGCAAGTGGGCGCTCTCAGAGGATGAAGACCAAACTCAACCCCCACACTCATTATGGCCCACTTCCTCTAGCCACTCGTTCAGCGAGATGCCCAGGATAGGCTGAGCGATTCCGGTGGTGACTTACCTCCCCTGGCACCGCCGGCCACCCTGGAGTGTAATTTGAACAGGGATGTTGAACGGCTGCATGAGACCAGGGGGCTGGGCAACATGGGCTCCTTTCAGAGTCATAGCCTCTGAGGGCGTAAGAAGGGTGAAGCTGAAGCATCAACGGAAGTGGGGTCCCAGAGGGAGCCACCAGCTCCCCGCAGGGGCAGCCATCAGCAGCTGCCACCTGATGGAGTGCAGCGCCAGCTTTCCTGGACAGGTGGGAAGTCAAGGCAGGCCGACCTGGTGGCTCTGCAGATTCCGAGCAGGGCAGAACAGTCAGCCCTAGACGCTCGGGAAGACCCTGCGTGGGTTTCCGCAGCCAGACCTTCTCCCCGAGGTGGCCCAGCTCCTGCCACTGCCTTATCACCCGTGTTCCGCTTCAACAGCCACATGCATCGCCATAGAGACCTAACCGCTTGTGGAAAGTTCTGAGGCCCAAGGGACCCTATGTAATTGGTGAGGGACCTTCTCAGGTCAAGGTTTATAAAAAAATAAATAAATAAAAAAGAAAAAAGGGAAATGTTTTTCCTGGCTGGCCACGTTTCCTTTTTCACAAATTGTCTGTTAGGGTGAAAGCTTAGAAAATGGACTTTTCTGATTAATTGCATGTTCCGATTAAGAGAATGTTTCTATGCTATATGTGATTTCCCAAATTTTCAAGACCCAAAGGACCATAAAATAACTCATCAGTAAAACTATATCAAAGGTTAAAAAACTATCAAATATATTATCTTTCTTTGATAACCTGAAAGGCATTTGGGGATCTTTTAATACACGCTCCCCCCAGCATAAACATCAGTAACCATTATATTGTAGTTTACTGAAATATGGATGATAGAATGCTAGCTAGACTACTTTTGCTGTATGTTTTAGTGCAGGTAACATTATCTCAACATTTTCCAAAACGTTAGTGTGAGCAATGATGTAAGCATAATCTATAAACATTCATGTATATATAGCAATAGTAACTGTTACCTGCAGCTATTTTAATACTGATTAATGAAAATACATAATTGATATATTTCTGATTTGTATTATTTTTCTGTTAGTGTTATGAACTAGGTCCTTTTTAAACTATTTGTTTTTAATGAACTGATGCAATTTGGATTAAAAACTGATAGCCAACCAGAAATTTTTGCCTTTTGCCTCCTACTTGTAACTTGGCCTTGTAAATATATAATAACTTCTCACTTTCAGATTTAGATGTGCTAATAAGGTCTCTTCCAACATGGTATGTAACTGTAAAGACATGAATGATTTGCTGCTCTTTTTATGTATTTGACTTAACCTCAGAAATGTGGTAATTTTGAGCCTGTGAAACCCCTGCTTGGCACCCACAATTTGCACCTGCCTTTACTGGGGCTTCCCAGCCATCCCCCTCTTCTGAATCTAGCTCCATTTAAGTGAAAATATTCATGCACAATCTTTGAAAATTCACCTTAAGATAATATAAAGAGGGAAAGTGAATTATTTTACATTAGTTTTAGTCTCAATTCAAAAGTTCTGATAGGCCCAGACAGATTTATTTGGGGTCCTGGACAATTCTAAGCCTGGATATGGCTTAGGTGTAGTTGTCACATTTGGCCACCTGAGATTGATCTCAGACCTAGCCTGGGCTTTGGTTTTTCTTTCTTTTTAAATAGGGCCAAGATAGCAAGTGAGGAGTAACATAATCTGCTGCCCTTTGATCTTCCTCCTGGTGCCCCCTCACTTGGTAACTGGCCGGCCTCTCTGTCCACCAATACCAGCCCACTCTCCTCTTGCCACTACAGTAAGTCCGGTCCACACATATACTCCACTCACATTCTTCTCAAGAAGAACCTAGAGTGGTTGGTGTGAACTGCAATCCCAATGTGTCCATTCAAGGACATGGACGCTAAGACAAGGATGTGATGGTCAGAGACACCAGGTACATGTCCCTTCGCTGTATATCAGGATCTCTGGTCCTCACTCTTGGTCCCCGAAACCCTCCTGAACTCCTACCTTATTCTTTCCTCTCCGAGTTGCTGGAGATCACTTCCTGCTCCACAAAACATCAGCCATGAGTAAACTGTCAACCTACTGTCGGCCCGCTCCCTCCCTGGGCCAGAATATTTGGGTATGGGGTTCAAATCCCAGCTTTGTAACTTCAAGTAGCTCTCTAAACATTCTCTGCCCTGGTTTTCCTCAGGAAAATGGGAGTGAATAAACGCAGTGTGAGTTGTACAAGTATGGTGAAATTTAATTAGTGCCCATAAACGGTTGTGAGATTTGTAGATGAAAGGGGATGTTATTGCAAAATGCTGGCATTGTGGATTCCTGGCTCCGGAGTCCAGAGTCATTTTCTTTTGTATTTTACAGACGCTTTACTCAAGGAAAAAAAGAGCCACCTCTCTCTTTCACCACGCAAGAGAAACTACATCTTCATTCTTTTCACATTCTCTCAATTACACACTCCTGTTACGGCTAAGAGTTCCTTTGTAGCTGAAATTTTCCATGTTCATGTGAAATATTTCTCTCTTCAAGTTTAGAGATGCACAAATCATTTACAACAATCTCAAAGGTATACAATAGCCTATGTTCTGTGCCTGTCTCTGTGTATTTGTGTGTAGGAGAATAAGTAAACCCCTAACTGAACCATCACCCCAGTATGGGTAGTTTTTGCTGATGCAAGCAACAGTTTAAATGGTCAAAAGTAAAATCATATCTGATCTCACATTCTCTTTGCAGGGGAAAAAAAAACAGCAAGGGAGTATGTTCTGTGACATGTACTTATGGAGTCTGAGATGGGATCTTCCTTTTCTTTTATCTTAATGACTATCCCCAGCCACGTTTGCTAATTAAATTGACACTGACCCTATGATCTAGGTTCATGTCAGAGAAACCAGCATCACCTCACTGCAGATGTTCTTCCTGCTCTGATAAGTAATAATACTAGTGACTAACACTCACTTATTATGAGCCAGGCACGGTTCTAAGGCTTTACATGTTTGTTTGTGTGTTTGTTTTCCTGTATGTAGCATTAAAGGCAGCCACCTCCAAGCAACTGGGGTAGGCTTGAAAGATTAAAACATTTGGCTATCCCTGTCTAGATCTTCCATTCATATGTACAGCCCTCCACAGTGTGAACTAAAGTTCAAAATGATGCTTGTGAGGATCTGTAAGATTCTTAATCATTCTATTCAACAAGTATTTAGTGAGCTTCTCCTAGTGTAGAGTTCTATCATAGACACATATCTCACTGCAGTGGTTCTCAAAGGGGATGGTGCCAACCCCTGGTAGGCATTTTGGAAATCTGTGGGGTGTTTCTTGGTTGTCACCATGACTAGAGTGGACAGCCAGATGTGGCAGATGTCCTGCAGTGTTCAGGAAAGTCCCATGCAACAAAGACTATCCCTGAGCGCCCTGGAACTTTCCATGTCCCACTAGACATTCATGTAGATGAAAAGCCTGTTTATAATGGTCTGAGCTAACTCCATTTTATGTACAAACACAAACTATCTTGTATTTGAGTGTCCTCAGCATTTTTAAATATCCAATGGATTTTTCAAAAATGCCTCTACTGTGTAAATTGAGAGAAATGTGTACTTATTTTGTTCAAAACTTTATCAAAAATTCTTCATGTCAGAAAATCACATCACCATCAGCAAAGCCATTCATGGTATTTGAGTTGCCAATATAATAAAACAGCCAAATCAGCCAATGTTTTCAGTTGTCACTCCATGGTGATTATTCATATAGATGTCAGCATATAGATGTGTACTCCACTGTACTAATTAATGATGGAGCCAGTGCAAATTCACATAGAGAATTACACATTTAATGGTAACTTAACTACACTTTTATTTCTCCTATATTATACAGTTTGGACATTGTATTATTTTTTAAATATATGTAGGTAGGTTATTTCATCTATAAATCTCATTTCAGAGTAGTAAAGTATTTGCACTATGAATGCATTTCTGGAGCATGTGACCAGGGAGACTGTGCCACGGGGTCCCACAGGGTACCTACTACATAAGGCCACCCAGCCAAGATGGGGAGACACAGCAGATCTACCTAATACATAGAAACAAACACAGGAAGGCAGCTGAAATGAGGAAACAAAGAAATACATCCCAAATGCAAGAACAAGAAAGAACTCCAGAAAAAGAACTATACAAAATGGAGGCAAGCAACCTACCAGAGACAGGGTTCAAAACAATGGTTATAAGGATGCTCAAGGAACTTAGTGAGAACTTCAACAGAGAGATAGCTAGCATAAAAACAGACACAGAAGCCATAAAAAAGAACCAGTCAGAAGTGAAGAATACAATAACTGAAGTGAAGAACGAAGTAAAAGGAATCACCAGCAGACTAGATGAAGCAGAGGATCAAATCAGTGATTTGGAAGACAGGGTAGCAGAAAACACCCAATTGGAACAGCAAAAAGAAAAATGAATCCAAAAAAATTTGGAGAGTGTAAGAGACCTCTGGGAAAACATCAAGCATAACAACATTCACATCATAGGGGCACCAGAAGGAGAAGAGAGGAAGCAAGGGATTGAGAACCTATTTGAAGAAATAATGACTGAAAACTTTCCTAACCTGGTGAAGGAAATAGACTGACAGCCCAGGAAGCACAGAGAGTCCCATACAAGATGAACCCAAACAGGCCCACACCAAGACACATTATAATTTAAATAGCAAAGGTTAACAACAAAGAGAAAATCCTAAAAGCAGCAAGAGAAAGGTAACTAGTAACTTATAAAGGAGCTCCCACAAGACTGTCAGCTGATTTCTCAGCAGAATCTTTGCAGGCCAGAGGGACTGGCATAAGATATTCAATGTGATGAAAAGCAATGACCTATAACCAAGGGTACTCTACCAAGCAAGGCTATCATTTAAAATAAAAAAATAGATAAAGACCTTCCCAGATAAAAAAAAAAAAAAAAGCTAAAGGAATCCATCACCACCAAACCAGCACTACTAGGAATGTTAGAGGGACTTCTTTAAGATGGGGGGGGGGGGCGGGGATCAAAATTATTAACAATAAAATGGCAATAACTATATATCTATCAATAATTACTTTCAATGTAAATGGATTAAATGATCCAATCAAAAGACATAGGAGGGCTACATGGATAAGAAAATAAAATCCTTACATGTGTTGCCTACAAGAGACTCACTTCAGATTAAAAGACTCACACAGACTCAGAAAGTAAAGGGACAGAAAAAGTTATTTTATGAAAATGGAAACAAAACCAAAAAAAAACTGGAGTAGCCATACTTATACCAGACAAATTAGGCTTTAAAACAAAGGCTAAAATAAGAGACAAAGAAGGACCCAGTAATCCCACTTCTGGGTATTTATCCAAAGAAACCCAAAATGTTCCTTCAAGGGGATGTGTGCATTCACATGTTCATTGCAGCATTGTTTACAATGACCCAGATGTGGAGGCAGCCTGAGTGCCTGTCAATGGAAGAATGGGTAAAGAAGAGGTGGTACATATATACAATGAAATGTTGCTCGGCCATGGAAAGAAATGGGTTCTTGCCATCTGCGGCAGCATGGATGGACCTGGAGGGTATTGCGCTAAGTGAAGTATGTCAGACAGAGAAAGACAGATGCTATGTGATTTCACTTATATGTGGTACCTAAAGAACAAAATTAACAAACAAAACAGAAACAAACTCACAAATACAGAAAATATTTTGATGGTTGCCAGATGGGATGGGGTTAGGAGTATGGGTGAAAAAGGGGAAAGGATTAAGAAGTACAAATTGGTTATTACACAGTACTCACTGGGATGTAGGGTATAGCATAAGGGATATAGTCAGTAATACTGTAATAACTATGTATGATGTCAGATGGGTACTAGATTTATTGGGGTGATAGTTGGGAGAGGGTTGGCGGCAGGGTGAAAATGTTAAGGGATTAAGGAGTACAAAGTGGTAGTTACAAAATAGTCATGGGGATGTAAAGTACAGCATAGGGAATATAGTCAATAATATGGACTAGTCAGGGGGATCACTTCTTAAATTATATAAATGTCTAACCACTATGCTGTATACCTGAAATTAATATAATATTGAATGTCAACTGTAAATGAAAAATTTAAAAAGAGGAGTAAAGGTGAAAAGGAATAAGAGCTCCAAATTTCCAGGTATAAAACAAATAAGTCATGGGGATGTAGTATACAGCATGGGGAATATAGTCAATAATATTGTGATAGCATAGTATGGTGTCATATAATTGCTGGGCTTATCATGGTGATCACTTCTTTAGGTCTATAAATGTTGAACAACTATGGTGTACCCCTGAAACTCATATAATATTGTATCAGTCTCATATAATATTTTATGTTAGCTATATTTTAATAAAAATCTTTTAAAAATGGCTTGATGAATAAATGGCCCTTGAAAGATTTGTGCCAGAGGTAATGCATTAAAAAAGAAGCAAAGAGGTCACACAGTAGGGAGGCTCCCTATATTTTTATCTAGATATGAGGTCTGGCACCAACTCACTTTAACCAAAAACATGGCTAGTGTGCATCAAATATTGTGGGTCTATGAAACATTTTATGCAATTCCCACCTTGCCTCTTTCTTTTCAGAGGAGAGTAAAATTCCTCCCCTCATCTCCTTCGGCTTCCCTCCTCCCCCCCAAATGTCTCTGTCGCCACTTCACCTCTTTACACCTTGTTCTTTCCTTTCCCTCCCACAGGAAAGGGGCTCTCCTCCTTTCCAAGAAACACTTGCAGCCTTTTGCTCCCCTCTCCTTCATTCCTCTGCAGCATCTTGATCTATCTTCACTTTTATAACTTCACTCCTCTGCTCTGCCCACAAAAATATTCAAATCTACCCTATCTACTCACTTGGCTCCCGGCACTGTGCTAAGTGCTGTGTGTGCATGTGCGTGTGCGTGCATGCATGTGTGTAACCTTCACTTATTGTTTCACTTGATAGTCCCAATCTGGGGGACCCATAAATGTTCCCCAGTCCCACAGTTAATCAGCTAGTGAGTAGAGGAGTCGGGGTTCCCACAGCCCACCCTGCTGCTGTCCACCAGAGAACAACTTCTAGTCTTTGACCACTGCTTCCCCTTTCACTGTCTCCTTCACCCCTCACGGTCTGATTTTTCTACCCCATCACTGGAAAGTTAGATTCTTTAAGGTTAATAACCTCCAAATGATCAAATCTATTCTACCACATTTTATTTGTAATAGAAAATTTTAATTACTGGTTTCACAATATTTTGTTTTGATTCACTAGTTAACTCTGGTTCTCAATCTGGGCTATCTCCTGGATCACCTATGGAGATTTTTTTAATTGACATGATAAATGGTAATAGGCAATACGTAACCTCAGTTCACTACTTTACAATGAGGGGACTCCATCCTGTCCATGTTCCCCAGCTACCCAGGACCTCTCCCCAGAGGCGATCTAAGTTACCAGTTTCCTGTGTATCCAGGAGCTTTTTTAAAATACAGACTATTCTCCAGGAAACTCAGATGTAATAGGTCAATATTGTCAAAAGTAAAGGTAATTTTTATTCTCTAAACTCTTTCTGAAATGTAGAAAGAAGACTCCTAAACTCGTTCTAAAGCTTCTGGCCATTTTTAAGTTACCAGATAACAAAGTAAATGTTTTCTACCATTTGGAAAATTGAACCTGACCATATCTCTCATTAGCTGAGAACCTTTCAGTGGCTCCCTATGCCAAAACTGCCATAGCACTGAATGGGTGTTGTGTGAAAAACAACAAAAAAGGTCCAATGGCCAAACCCACTTGGGAAATGTCCTATTACCATGTCCAATACTAGGGAATGCAAAGAGCATATTAGCATATTGCCCCAATTAACTTTGTTTAAACATAATCATGATTTTTTTTTTCATTGGGGAACAGTGTGTTTTTCCAGGACCCATCAGCTCCAAGTCAAGAAATAACTTTCAATCTTAGTTGTGCAGGGCACATCTCAGTGGCCCACGTGGGGATTGCACTGGCAACCTTGGTGTTATGAGCACTGTGCTCTAACCAACTGAGCTAATCAGCTGCCCCCATAATCGTGATTTTGAAGCCCTTAGCCCAATGCCTATCTCATGGCATGGGTTAAAAGGATGTTAATTCTTGTTCTTATTAACTGCTCTATCCTATAACAGTCTCCTTTCTGGGACTTTTGTTATTTGTAAATACCTAACATATCATTTGTATCCACTTGTTTAATTCCTTCTTTCCTCATTGGACTGTAAGCCCAGTGAGCATGGGACCCTATGTATTCTTCTCCTCCATATAGCTTCCTTCCTCCCCTCCCTCCACCCCCTGCCTGTCACAGGATGATGCACAATGCTCAGTAAAACAGGTACCAACTGAACAGTACTGACATTGTCTTTTAAATCAGTGTTCCCAAAATTTGGTCAACCATAAAACCCATTTACCATGCAAGAGTACTTATCATCACACAGAACAAGTATTCCTTAAAATACATTTTGGAAAACACTGATCTATAGGTTAACAGTCAAGTACCTTACATGGCCCAGAGGCTGCTCTGGTTGGTCTCCCGCCTGCCACTCCATGTCCACACTTTCCTGTCTTGTTCTTGCTCTATCCCTCCCTGCCCTCCAACCTTTGTCTGACTACAAAGACTTCACCTCACTTGTCTCTCACCAAACCACACTGAAATCATCTGCCCTCTCATCCTGCATTGGCCTTAGGGCTATCAGCTACTCAAAGACAAAGACTTGCTCTTACTCACCCTGTCTTCAACTCCTGGCACAATGCCTGCGATGTAATACACAACTTATACATGGTTACTGACTAAACAACTATTGGGTTGTCGGAAAAGTCATGATGTATTTTGTCTATGTTTTTCAAAAGTCATTTATTTATATAAAGAACAAAGATCAATTAATGGTATATTGCCTGTTTTGTTTGATAACAATTTGCCATTTTTCAGTAAGCTTCACAATTCCTTGTTCTTAGAAGAACCTGTCTTTATTTGCGAAAAACTGAACAAGGTGCTGATTTACAGCCTCATCTGAATTGAACGTTATACCATCCAAGGAGTTTTGAAGAGAGCGAGACAAATGGAAATCTGATGGCGCAAGGTCAGGCGAGTATGGTGGGTGTGGCACCACATCCCATCCAAGCTCCAAGAATTTTTGACGGGTGATCAAACTTGTGGGTGATCTCGTGTTGTCGCGATGGAACACAACTCCTTTACAATTAACAAGCTCTGCACATTTCTGGATGATGGATTCGTGCAACCTGTCCAATTGCCAACAGTACACATTTGAATTGTTTGGTTCCTTGGTAGAAGCTCAAAAAACACAACACCTTTCAAACCCCACCACACTGAGAGCATAACCTTCCTCTGATGAATGTCTGCTTTCCATGTCGTTTGAGGCAAATCATAGAGTCGGGACCAAGACCATTTGTGCACCACATTGTTGTAAACAATCCACTTCTCATCACCAGTTATCAGTCGCTTCAAAAAAGGATTGTTTACCTCACGTTTAATGAGCATATTGCAGATGTTTACATGCGCAGTCCAATGAACTTCTTTGAGTTCATGCGGAATCCAAGTATCGAGCTTGCTTACATATCCAAGCTTCTTCAGTTGGTTGTGAATGCTTGAATGATGGATGTTCAATGTTTCTGCAATTTCTCGTGTCGTGCAATGCGGGTTTGACTCGATTAATGCCTTTATTTTGTCATCATCAACCTCGGTGGACCTCCCTGACCGAGTAGCATCGTTGAGATCAAAATCAACAGCACGGAATTTCGTGAACCATAGTTGGCACTGAAGTTCTTGTAAAGCATGTCACCGTAAACTTTATGCAACTTTTCACAAGTTTGGCCTGTGTTTTTCCCTTTATGGGAGTAAAACAATAAAACATGGCAAAACTGCACAGTTTGGTCTTCCATCTTCAATTTCTTGTAAAATCTCCAAAACTCAACCAAATCGCTCAATTTTTTTAGAATGAAGCTAGAACTGTCAGCTGTGAAATGACATAGCAATAACATAGATGCGAATGACTCTAGTACTTCCAAAAATGAAGTAGTGCCATCTGTCACAAACATGTGTCATGACTTTTCCAACAACACAATAATTATTTTTTACAATTAAAATTTCATCTCCGGGATGGCATTACATAAAATTACCAAATGAATTATGTGTTTTGGATCTCAAATATGTGATAACACAGTGGGCCAAGGGATACGCAGAATAAAACCATCAATGAATTGAGAGTGAGTGGAATGAGCCTGAGCTAGCCCTCCTGTTGTGCGTCACTAAATCTACATGTGGGCAGGATGAGGTAGGAGCCCTCTGAACACAGACTTTCATGATTCATGAGGCTGGCCTAATAAGAGCTAGCGTCTATAAATCAGGTTAAATGAAAATAGAGTTGTTCAGGAGCTGAGAACATCAGGACCATGACTCTGGGATTATCCTGAGGGGGTCAGGACACATAACTCTTTGGACTTCTATCCTAGGCTTGTGAATAGGAGGGTGGCTCAGATAAACTTAACTTGACACAATAACAATGACATGAGCTCTTTTGCAGATGACTGGCCAAAGTTTCAAAGGCCTCTTTCTTCAGTGACATGGTTTTTGGATAAATGGCTATTAGTAAATTTTATTATTGCATCGCTAACACTGACATATCTCTTGCATACAAGATTCATATATCCAGTTTACTAATGCACTCACCAACTTGTATATTCCCACAAATACTTGTGGAATTGAATTGTGACTCTGTGTTAGACACCAGGGATCCAAAGAGAGACTCCACAGAATTTTGCTGGCAAAAAGCTCACCGTCTATCTTGGAGAAGACAGGTAAGCAAGTATACAATGCTAGATGACAGGTGGATAAATGAAAGATTGGAAAGAGGTGCTACTAGAACAAGGAAGAAAGGATGCCTAATGCTGCTTTGGGGGTCAGGGCAAGGGAAGGTTTTTGAGAGGACAGTTCTGAGCCGAACCTAGGAGTTGGTTTAGCTGACCAGGTGGACAGTTCCAGCAGAGGGAGTCGGCCTGCACAAAACCCATCGCACCTCCTACCCCTGGCATACACCAGACATGGTGTGGTCTCAGCAATCAAGACTCATTCAGTTACATTCTATAAGTAGTTGAGCATCTACTATGTGGCAGGCACTGTTCTAGGCCTTCCAATATGACAGTGAGCATAACAGGGGAGGTCCCTGCCTTCCAGAAGCTTTCATTCTAGTGAGGAAACAGAGAAGAAGCAAGGACCTAAATAAAAAAATTCCAAATATATCAGTGTGGTGAAGACAGAAAAACGAGGTGATGATATAAAAAGAGAAGAGGGCAGGCAACATTGAATAGGAACATGGCACTTAAGCTGGGACCTGACTGGCATGGAACAGCCAGCCAGGCCAGGAAGCAGAGCACTGCAGGCAGGGGTACAGCCAATACAAAGGTGAGAAAGGTTTGGTCAGCAAGGTGAACAACAGAACTGATGACTATGGCAGGGACACCCAAGTGGGGGGAGCGGAAGCTGAGTCTTGGAAGAGGTGAGCCTAGTGGCCTCCCGCCTTGCAGATAGCCCAGCAGAGCAATGCTCTGGGGCCTCCCAGCTATGGCTGACCTTCAGGAGTCAGGACGATAGCTCGTCACGGACAGCAGTTTCTCCATGTGAGGTATGGTCCTCATCAACATGCCAGGAAGTCAGACAGAAAGGGATTGCAAGAGTTAAGCTGGGCAGCAGGGCCCAGCCATTAGACCGATCCTCAGGGCAGCAGTGGAATGCTAGGACTAAGGAGGGCAAGTAAGGCAGCTTACCATGTGCTGACACTCAGGCCACCCAAACAGCATGTCCCACTCCCAGGGTCACCAAGCCCTGGGTCCAAATTGACAACAATAGAACCTGAGTCCTGGAGGAACTCTGAGAGAAGACAAGGGCTAGACCACTAGAGCACCCCAAAGCGAGGCCACTGGATCCTGGGGCCAGAAGAAGGAACCCTCCCAGACAGGGGAGGGCATAAGAAAAAGGAGGGGGTGGTTATTGCTTGGGTCTCATTAAGAGTGGCTCAAGAACTGAAGTGGGAAGGGGGCCTACGCCTGAGAGGCTGGGAATGATCTCTGCCTGTAAGCCCTGTCTTAATTAATGGCAGCAGCCTCCACGCCACCGTCACCCAAGCTGGAAGGCTGAGTCATCTCCTCCGCCTCCACCCCCACCTCCACCCACCGTCAGTAAGTCACTCCAGTCGGTTGCTAACTCTCCTGAACCATCCCCTGAATCTGTGCCCTGCCCCTATTCACACTGGAGCTGCTTTTGTGGAGCCATCTTTCTCTCTTACAGGAAGGAGTGAAAAATGCAAGGACTGGAGGGTCAGGCAACCGGCTCTGAGCACGGCTCCTCTGGATATGAGTTGTGTAGTGTGGGGGGGTTAGTTAGTTAACTCTCTGTACCTTAGTTTCCTCACCTGTGGAATGAGACGAGTTACAAACTTCATGGGGTTGTTAGAAGGACTGATGAAAGAACTTTGTAAAATCAGAAACACTCTATAAATATAGGTATTTGTAACCAGGGTAAACCTAGGTGTCCTGAGGTCTCAGTAGAGTGTCACGTAAAAAAGAAAAACAAATCTACCCTCAAAAGGTTTAAACAAGAAATGCCAGCTTTTATGGGAGTCTCTTAGTAGTCTTTGTTTTAGCTAGCCTTCTTCTACTCTCCCTTCTGCTAGTGCCCCAGTTTTCTTGTGCCACCACCCTTCCTTCACTCTCAGTTCCTGTCTTATGTCTCTGTCTCCAGAGGTGACACAGACTCAAGCCTCGCCAATCAGAGCATCACAAACCCTTGGTCAGGTGTGTGATTCAGTGGAGGGCATATGACTGAATTAGAGCCCATTAGACATCAAAGAACTTTTTCTTGGGTTAGCAGCTACCATTGCCACCACAAGGATGAGCACTTGGCCCAGACTGTCCATTTCCCGTGTACTATCCCCCCTCCCCACCCCCGCCCCTCCACAGGGAATGGCCCAGGCAGAGCAAGTGCGAGTTTTCTCTGAGGGCAATGTCAAGACAGGGAAAGAAACCTTCTATTCTCACTCAGAGTTGCTAAACCAGAGATTATGGGCCTCGGGCTATTGTCCCCCATCTTGCCTACCACATGAAGGGAAGCTGTCTCAAGGAGATGCAGAAAGGTAGAGAGAGGAAAACTACCTGGATGATAACATTTGAACCCCTAGATCCAGCTGCGCTGGGAGCTAACCCACTCCTGGCTGTACTTCCCTGTTATTAGAGTCAATAAATTTACTTTTTTTTGCTGAAGTTAGATGGACTAGAGTTTCTGTCATTTGCCTCTGAAAAAAAGTTAATTTCTCAGTCATTTAGGTAAAAGAAAGGAATTTCATCAAAATAGTGAAGTAAATAGTCCTATTTCCTGCTTTCCTTTAGAGAAAACTTGACCCAGTCACAAACTTTTAAAGATGATGAAGGGCACAGAACCCACCTTTAAATGCCTGTGTCAGACCAAATGGCTAGAAAATAAAATTTGCTCTTTGTGCCAATTATTAATAATAAATTGAAGCCAATAACTCCCTACCAATACTGGGCAAGTTAAATTGTCAGACACATTCTTTTGGCAACAAGGAAACAGGTCTCCCTTTAAGGACACGTTACAAAATACACTGTGATTATTTCCAGAGCACACAGTTAGGTGCCTAGCTTTACAGCCACATGGGCAAAAGCAATCAGCAACTTCATGGGTCGCCCACTCTGGTTCATCTAAGCTGAAATAGCGAGGCCCTATTTTTCTGCCAAGTTAAAAAAAAAAGTGGGGGTGCTATGAAACAAACTCCACAAGTCATAATCCTGGGCTGGATCCCAAGCACTGGGTCCTATTTCACCCTTTTCCAAATAGTGGTTTATAGCATGGCCTGTCAATTCTTACTAACCCTTTATTAATAAGCACCATTTCTTTCCATTTACTCCTCGGGAAGAGGATTGTAGAAGCTTGATTTCACAGACCTGGTAGGTGCCCTGCTATGCCTCCGTTTTGGGTGAGGTAACAGAGATGGGTGGGGTGAGGGGTCAAGTGTAAGACAACAACACAAATTGCCTGGGAAATTTGAGAGAAACCCACATTCTTATGTCCTAACACGTGGTGCTGGGTCTCTTTTCATTTTCTACATGATACGTTTTCTGCCTCTGGGAAGCTGAAAATTTGTTGAGCCTCTTGCTTTGGCATGAATTCTGTTAGTACAGGAAACATTTTAAAAATATATTAATGGATTTTCCAGTTTGGCATCTCCACATGTGTGATCTTCTCTCTAGTTAGGCAGAGATGTACAGCTCTCTGGGGCACCTAAGCAGAGACATGGGGGGACAGGATTTATACAACGGGAATGTCAAAAGCAAAAGACTCACTATCCAGCCTCTGACATCCATATACAGTAAAAGCTCAGATTGCGAGTAACTTGTTCTGCGAGTGTTCCGCAAGACAAGCAAACATTTCTAATAAATTTTAACTTGATAAATGAGCGATGTCTTGCAATATGAGTAGTACGTGACGACAAACGTCACATGACCACAACTGTGCCAATGGTTCTTCTCTTTCTCTCTCGCTGCGGGATTGTGGGTGATCGTCTCCCATGCTCGGAGGTTATGGAGGAGCTCTCCTCTGCAGAGGAGGAGGAGAAAAAGGCGGAGGAATCCCTCACTTCAAATGAGATTAGGGAGATGTGTAAAATGTGTGAAACAGGGCAAAATTTTGTAGAAAAGCATCACCGGAATAAGGCTGTAGCAGTGTGAACGATGAATCTGTTTAATGACAATGCAATGTCACATTTCTGTGAAATCCTCAAAAGGAGGCAAAAGCAAGTGTCATTGGATAGGTTCCTTGTTAAAGCTGCACAAAAAGGAAAAGATTCCATTGAGCCGATAGAGAGCAGTGATTCCGTTAGTGGTAGTGACAGTCGTCCTACACAGTAACCCTCCTCTCTCTGTCTTCCTCTCACCAGCCACAAAGGTTTTCAAAGGTATGTGCAGGTTAATTTGTTTATTTTTCTTTATACTGGGGTCATTGGAAAAGTCGTGACGCATTTTTGCATTGAAAAACAGAAAAATACTTCATGACTTTCCTGATGACCCAATATTTTGTATTTTCTTTATTATTTTGTATTATATTACAATATTGTAATCATTTTGATATGAATATTTTTGGGTTGTGGAACGAATCATCTGAGTTTCCATTATTTCTCATGGGGAAATTTGCTTTGATATATACAAGTTCTTTGGATTACAAGCATGTTTCCAGAATGAATTATGCTCGCAAACCAAGGTTTTACTGTAGTTGATTTGGGGGTCTGCAGTGGCACGATAGATTTTGAAAGTCAACCTTTGTCAGGAGAAAAGGATTATCTAAATGATTTCATGTTCCTTTTGAGCAATCAAGAAACAGATCAAGTGAACTCAGGTCTAGGCAGTTCGACTTCTTCAAAACCATAAAGAAGATATGGCTTCTTTTCCCCTAGAGCAGCGGTTCTCAACCTTCCTAATGCCACGACCCCTTAATACAGTTCCTCATGTTGTGGTGACCCCCAACCATCAAATTATTTTGGTTGCTACTCTATACCTGTAATTTTGCTACTGTTATGAATCGTAATGTAAATATCTTTTTGTTTTCCGATGGTCTTAGGTGACCCCTGTGAAAGGGTCATTCGACCCCCAACGGGGTCGCGACCCACAGGTTGAGAACCACTGTTCTGGAGGAAGTGAAAAGCCTGAAGGCCAGCCCATGCCCGACACATAGCAAGTGCTCAGTAACGGTTTCTCCACCTGAACTGGAAAAACTCACAGGTGAGGGCACAAATAGCATTTCCCATTAGCATTCTGGGCTAAATTTCTCCTCAATGAAGTATGAATTCAAGAAATCAGAAGATTCCAAGACAGATAACCCACGCACACTCCCACTCGTCAGCTCCATATTCCAAATTAGGAAAATGGTTGGAATTTATTCCCACTTTGTTTCCATACTGTGCATGTTTTTCCGCTTGGTTTTGCTGCAGCTGTGATCCAAACTCAATGCTATTACATTCTGGAGATATAAACAGTTTATTTTCCAGAGCCACATCTGTGACATTGAAAATGAGGCCAGAAGGTCACTGAGTTGTTTCTCAGCATCGAAAGTAGATTGATATGATTTCACTGATATGTGAGATATAAAACTGAAAACAACAAAAGAACAAGAAAAAGAAATGAAGAAACAAAACTCATAGACACAGATAACAGTTTAGTGGTTACCAGAGGGTAAGGGGGGGCGAGGGTGGTAGATGAGGGTAAAGGAGATCAAATATAGGGTGATGGAAGGAGAACTGATTCAGGGTGATGAACATGCAATGCAATATATAGATGATGTATTATAGAATTGTACACCTGAAACCTATGTAACTTTACTAACAATTGTTACCCCAATAAACTTTAATTAAAAAAAGAAAGTAGATCGAACATGGAACAAACCAGCTCTCTAGGGCCCCAACAGGAGAGACCCTATTGGAATCAAGCACCCCAAATACCCACAGCCCCTTTCCACATGCGAGCTCAGCTCTCTAGAAGTGAGAGAGATCATCTTTGCTGGATGCACAAGAAACATCAATAGCATAAACCCTTTGAAACTGAAGCACTCTCCTGGATGAAAGTGGGGAGGGGGAACCTCATGATAATAGGATAATTGGCTAGATGAAAATATCTACAGATTAGGAAAATGGTCAAATAAACTTAAAATGAGTGGTAAGGCCAGTGTCATTCATTCCAAAAATATTTGTTCAGCACCTACCACATATCAGATGCCACGATAAAAGATACACAAGGCCAATCTACTAACCACCCGCTCCACCTGCTCCCCTGGGCAGAGCCACTGCAGAGGGGCTGCTCAGGCTGTGTGCTGCACACCTCCAGGAGGCATCACTCACACCAGATACCACATCATTGGTGCTCCTGGGAGTTTGCCATACTGCCAGAGCCATTCATAGTCCTGCGGGTGACAGAGCTATAGAGGAATAATTATGTGGGGCGGGTGCGGGAATAAAGATATGTGTGTGGGGTCATGGGAACCTGGTCAAGTAATGAAGCAGCTCTACCCACCCTGCCTGCCGTCTGTCCGTCTGTCCGTGTTAAGGAAACACCAGGCCGAGGGTCAGGTGCCCCTGGCATTCCTGCATGCTGCATTCCTGGGCACCAGGAAGCACTACTGGAAAGCAATTAATCCCAAATCAAAGCAAGATTTCTTAGCTTCCAGGTCTGTTCCCAAAGCACAGACCCTGAGCAGTAGTGAGGTGTGACGCTGACCTGAGACGCTCCACAGCCCATGGAGCCAGTGGCTCAAGTATCCACAAGGGCTGACTATTCCGCTTGCCTTTTCTTCCCAAAAACCTGCAGAGGATTGGCTGGTGCTAAAGAGTAATACCAACAGGTGGTTAAATGCTTTTTAAAAAATCCCTTTGGTGCTCTCTCCCCATTTCCTATAGTGGAAAGCTGAGTGCCAAGTCTATCAGAGCTTTTTGAGCATCTCCATTCTTGCTGAAGGGGCTGAGGACATCAAATGACTTCAGTTACCTTAGGTGACACACAGGACATGCAGAACAATCCCCTTCAACCCTCATGGCTGCAGTATCACTGAAACTAGTACCTCTGAGATAAGGTGATATTAAAGTTATAAGTCATAAGTGAGAACATTTTCTTTCCTGGTTTACAATTCTTTGCTTTAAGTATCAAAATAAATAGATTACACAGATAACAAAGAAATAAAGTAGCCCTAACAGAAACCAGACAAGAGGTGAAAAACTGCTCCAAAAAGGACGAGTTTTGTGTGTGCTAAATAATAATTGACTAATAACTTTAAATAAATAAATACTACAAGAACAAAATAATAACTGCCATTTCTTGAGCCCTCACCATGTTCCAGGCACTATGCATTGCCTCATTTCATCCTTACAACAATCCTGTGATGTAGGCAGAATTACATGCAACTATCAATGAGGAAATTGACTCAGAGAGATTAAGTAACTTTCCAAGAATACACAGTAGTAAGCATCATGACTCAATTCAAACCCAGGCTTTTCTGACCTCAGAGCTTATTCTCCTCATCACTATGAATAATTAATATTGATTAGATAAAACTAAAACTTATCTTTCATCATTCTGTCTGGGGACCTGTGTCAGGGTTGGGGAGGAGGTGAAGAGTCTATACAAAGTAGGATGACACTGGCACCTACTACAAAGTGTTTTTTCTCACCTGCCTCCTAGGAACTTCCATGGTCCACAGTGATACGCAGGAAAACGGGACATGTCTTCTCCCCCAAACAGTCTAAATTATAGCTTTCAACATTCCTACATCCTGAGAGCGGGATGCTTCAAAAGCCTGGAATACAACTACAGATGACCATTGCACAATGCAGGGGTTAGAGGCACCAACCTGGTTGCAGTCCAACATCTGCGTGTAACTTTTGACTCTGCAGGAACTTAGTCATCCCTTGGTATCCACTGGGGGGTTGGTTCTAGGACCCCCGCAGATACCCAGTTCCATAGATGCTCAAGACCTTTGCATAGAACAATGCACGCAGTTGTCCTTCCACATCCATGGACTCCCAACTGCAGATGGAAAATACTGTACTCAGTGTGCAGTTGGCAGAATCCACAGATACGAAACCGATGGATATGGAGGACTGACTGTATGTTTATTGAAAGAAATCTGCGTTCAAGTGGACCTGTGCAATTCAAACCCATGTTGCTCAAGGGTCAGCTGTAATAATTACAAAGACTGTCAGGGCAAAAGGGGAAGAGTATAGGGCGGAAGAGATGTGTGCACAGCTAGAAAGTGGGCATCAGGACCCTTCCAAGGATCCAACCTGAATATAGCTGAGTCACGTCAACAAAAGCTCACGTTTCCCATGGCTGCCTAAACCTCTTCTCACCTTGACTCTTTATAAGAACTGGTGCTTGGCCTAAAACCCTCACGTCCTGCTTTCCTCTTTGATCCTCAAGGGCATTAAAAATTAGAATCAGGAAGATATGACGATTGGGGAGAATTTATTTCAAAATGACCGCAGGGACTTTGCTTGGCACCTTACATATACTATTTCCTTTAACCCTTACGACAACTCTATGAGGTAGATGTGTTTATGTCTAGTCCTCAAAGGAGGAAACCAAGGCCCGGTGTGGTTAAGCGACTCGCCCCAAATCACACAGCCAATAAGTGGGGCTTTCTAACTCACACTCTCTACTTTGAAATTCATGCTTGAAGCCACTCAGAACTGAACTTTTTATAATTGTTACCTAGAACAGTAGATGTTATTGTTGGAAGATATAATTAAGAGCATCTAGCTTATCACTATTGAATAGAGTACAATGCAAGCCATACATGAAATTCAAGTTTTTCTAGCCACATTTAAAAAGAGTAAAAAAGAGACAGGTAAAATTAATTTTAATACTATATTTTATTTAACGCAATATGTATATCCAAAATATTGGGTTGTCAGAAAACTCATGATGCATTTTTGCAATGAAAAACAGAAAAAATACGTCATGACTTTTCTGACAATCCAATACTATCCGTTGAACATGTAACCAATACAAAAACTATTAACGAGATATTTTAGACTTTTTCATACTGTCTTTGAAATACCATGAGTATTTCACATTTCTAACATATCTCAATAAGGATGCTAAATTTTCAATGGTTAAACTGAAATACAGTCCTATAGTTAGGAAGTTGTGTTTAAAAGAAAAATATTGTACACTACTTCAGTCTTTTAATTTAAATTCAAATTCATTAAAATTATATTAAATTAAAAATTCAGTTCTTCCTCAATTGCATTAGCCACATTTCAAGTGCTCCATAGCCACATGTGGCTGGTGGCTGCAGTACAGGACAGTGTGGATATAGCCCGAGCCCCTTACACTTAAAGGAAACTAGAGCCCGAAAGGTTAAGGGACTTGTTCAGGGTTGTTGCCAGTTGGTAGTTGAGTCAGAGCTAACCCAAGCTTCCTAACACTGACCTTTCTACCACACCACGGGTAGTGAGGCACTGGGTGGATTTGCTGGCATTTCCAAACTAACCACACTTCCATCCCAGCCCTCTCTGTCCTTGGATGAGTTCACCATCGTGATTCCTGCTTCCTCACCATGATTCACTCTCTAAACCTCAGCCACTGAGGCCCCAAAGCCAGGTCCACATAGCCCTAATCATAAAAAGAAAAGCTACAAGTATGAATAAATATTCTTTTTAAAAAAAATATGACTTGGGCCAGGCAAGTGGCATGTTGGTTAAGAGTTGGCTTGGGACGCCAGCTCTGAGCAGCAGAGCCCAGTTCAAATCCCACATGTGGGCCATTGACACTGCCCTCCACAGCTCAGATGATGAACAACAGCTCAACCTGGAGCTGGGCTACGGTGCGATACCATGAGTGCCTGGCAACAAGCGTGAGTGGCCAGCGGCTGGTGTGAGCCGCCATGAGCGGCCTTCCGATGGCTGGTGACTGACTGCCTCAGCCGGGAAGAGCGCAATGATAATACCAACATGGGCCAGTGAAGCAACGTCCTCCACAACTAGACTGAGGAACAAAAGGACAGCAACTTGTCTGTCCCCTTCCCCCAATTCCCCAATGCTGTTCCCTTCCCCCAATTCTCTAAAATCTTTAAAATATATATATATATATATATATATATGACTTAATGACTCAAAGTTAGTCATTTTTACACTATTTATTTTCAGGGGCAATTTAATATCATGTACCAAGAATTTTAAAGCATATCTCCATCCTTCAACAGGAAGAATATGGTAAGTTTCTCTTTTCCACATTATTTTATGGGTAGAAAAATGAGATGCCAACAAGTTGGACAATTTATCTAAGATTATATAAGATTTGGAAGCAGACTTCAGGCTGGACACTTCCTATTCCTGTTCCGGGTCCCCTAAGTCACAGCACTTCTCTTAAATTACTTGCATTTTCCAAACAGGGGATGAGTTCTGAATTTAAAGTAGACAAGATTGATGTATAATGCCCAATAATTGAGATTTTCATCATCCAAACAAAAATCAAGGTAAAATTCATTATTAATATCACACGTAATAGTAACAAAGTAATGCACAAATAGGACCAAGGGTAAGACACAGCGCTGTCCCATACAGACTCACTTTTCACGTCGATTTGTGAGGAGCCCTTAGCAATATGGCATCCATCGGGAGCAGTGCTGTGGAGCTTTTGGTCGTCCTGAAATTGATTTACGTCTTACCACTGTGTCTCAGATCTTGTTTTTACAGACAAACGTAGAACTGCATATTACTCTTAACTGACTGTAAGCATGGAATCCTAAGCCTTGAAATATGTAAGCAATGATCCAGAGAGAATCATCACTCCCCAGGAAGCTGCTAGAGCTGGAGATTTCCCGCTGAATCAGGGAAGCATGCAGTGAACCTCAGAGATAACGAGGGAAAGAATAATAGGGGGAAATGAGGCGCCCCGCAAAAAGGCCTTGGAAAATACAAAACCAGAAAAATAATAAAACTTCTTTCTCCTCTGGTTTTGGTTTCAAGATCACATTGTTCCTTGGCTGATATGTGGCAAGTAAGAATCCACCTATGAGAAGCATCCACCGTGTCCACGCTCAGCTCTCCCGCGGCAGGTTAAACCTTTAAATAAGCAAAGAGAGCAAGCAGTCTTGTCTCTTCTCCAAAAACTCCTCTTTCTCCAGGTTAATCATCCCCAGTTCCACCAACAATTCTTTATAGCACTGATTTCGTGCTTTCAGCCTACATGACTGAGTTCTGTCACATAACAGCGAGTGGAGGGTGACACTGCCCCACCCATACACTCCCTGCCTCAGAGTCTATTTCCAACAGGCAAAAAGTGCTGCAGAAATGTGATTTGCAAAGAATTAAATTCTAATTCCAGGTAAACGGTGTTGAAACACTTTTTACCCTTTGCATACATATTTGAAAACCTCCTATGTACGGAGCGTATGTTAGGCGTTAAGTTAGGCACTAAGTCAGAGGATCCTTAAGAAACAGAAGAGGGAAAAAGCAGTTTTTGCCCTCCAGAGCTAAGACCTTACCTTTAAGTTTATTGCTTGTATCTTATGACTATAAAACTATTCTCGTACTCATTAATTATTTATATGCACTATCTTCTAAAGGGTAGAAATGTTGCCCTTTTTCCCCTGGAAAGTCATAAACATGGTGAAATTAAGCAGTGAGTGTGTACTTACATGTATTCACAAAATAATAAGGATCATCTTTGTTTCCTTCTATTACTAGGTTATATGCTTTCAATACCCACCAGTGCCAAAGAATCATTTGTTCATTCATTGGCTCAATAAATATTTATTATTTAAATATTTATTATTATAAATATTTATTATTATAAAATAAATAGGCTCTGGAAAAACAACGGTGAATACAAAAGAACCAAATCCCTGCCCTTGTAGAGCTTACCAAAAGCTGTAACTCCATTTTTGTTTGAGATATAATGCTTTGCAAAATTTTAACCAGGCTCAAGCATTATTTTAAAAAACAAAACAAAACTCTTAATAAGATTCATCCTCAGGCTGAAAAAATGTTCAAATGTAGACATTATCAGTCATTATATTGCAGAGTCAGCCCACCAGCTCTTTTAAAACAATGTTTAAAGACATGCAGCAATGCTACAGCAGCTTACTTATTAGAAACTGCAGTTAACTTTCTCCTAATTTCCTCTCTATCCTCCACTTTATCTTTTCTTCATCTAGGGGAAAGGAAGATGCATTTCTCCAGGGGATTGTTTCAGACCATCCACTTCTCATTTGGCTCATTTCCAAGTAAACATTAGTTTCCAGATGAACTAATGGGCCTAATGGGAATTTAACTGTCTTCCAAACACTGATTAAAGGGGAATCACCAGTATAGGGGATTTATCAGATAATGTTCAGCTCTCTGCTTCTAGGTAATAATCAACTGGAGGCTTTCCCCAAGCAATGGATCTTTGATGTCCTCCATTAAATGAACCCCTCCCCCATAGCAGATGTGGGGGAGGGGGGAGTTTATTTCCCATTCCCTCCCTTGATGGAACTTACTCAGATCTTACCAAGAGTCATTTGTCCAGCCTCAAGGGCAGCAAGCTCATGAATTGCTGGAGGCAATAGCTGAAAAGGAGAGCTGACTGAATACACTCCCTACCCAATAACTTAACTGCATTTGGCACCTTTCTGAAATGTTGTATATAACCACAGAACTCCATTCTCTATCAACATCCACCTATGTTACTCATAAAAAGACAAGCCAAATCTATTGAGAAAAAGGCATACAGTCCAATTAAAAAAATGAGTAAGACTTGAACAGATGCTTCACAAAACAGGAAATCCAAATTGCCAGTAAAAAGGTACTAAATCTCATTAGTCATCATGGAAATGCAAATTCCAGCCACAATGATATATATTATACTGGCACTGGAATTACTCAAAGAAGAAAAAAGTACCAAGTGTTGATAAAGATGGGGAGAACTGGAACTCTCACACATTGCTGGTGAGATTGTAAATCAGTACAACCACTCTGGAAACAAACTTGGTAGTATCCAGTAAAGCTGAAGATACACATACCCAGTGAAGTAACAATTATGTTCCTGGGCATATATCTTAGAGAAACTTGTGTACATATGAACCAGAATACATATATAAAATGTACATAGGAAGGAATCCATTTACAGTAGAATGGCTAAAAAAATACAGTATATTTTTGCAGAAATATCACTCAGCAACAAAATTAATAAATTTGAACTACATGCAACAATTGGGTAACTTATAACATAATTTGAGCAAAAAGAAAAAAGATACAAAAAATATAGTATACAGTATGATTTATACAAAGTTCTAAAACAAGCAAAAATAACACAATATTGTTTAAGGATATTGCCACATATGTGGTATAACTACAAAGAAAAGCAAAAAAAACCAACTAAATGAAAAAAAAAAAAAAGGATAACAGTAACCTCTGGGGAAACATTTGCTCACTCACTAGTTGGGGTTGGGATCAGAAACTGATACATGAATTGGGATGAAGTGCTCACAATGTTTAATTTCTTAACCTGAGTACCAGTTACACAGGTGTTTGCTTTATAAATATTTGTTAAACTGTGCAAATAAGTTGATGCACATTTCTGAACAAATGTGCAATATTTTACAGTAAAAAAATTTGACGGGGGGGTGTGGCAAGCTAAATAACACCATCTATCATCTGCCTCATCCTTTCACCTGGATTGTTTACTTTGATGCTTCTTATTTGGAATACCATTTCTCACATGGGAAGAGCTTTCTTTGAGAAGAAAAAGAACTGGAGAGGAGAGTCTTGTCTAATAGATTTCCTATACATGACAGAAAAGCAGAAGAAAAGAGGGCTTAGCAGAATGTTTTTTAAAAAAGAATTAATTCTATTACTGTGAAGCCTAAACATTCTAATGCTAATTTCACTGCAAAGTCTGTGACATATACATCCTGTGTCCTCTGAGTCTCCATCAGGAGGCAGGAAGGGAAAATAGTAATTGCCTAACTCCCCAAGGTGGGGAGGGAACACTTGTAAGTGAAGCATCCAGTGCATACTAAAGCTTCATTCAAATCGTATATAAAACAAACAAGCAAGATGACTTCAAAAAAAAGGAAAATCATGTAGAGAAACAAAAAAGATGCAAAACAAAATCTCTGTTTAAAAATTTATTACTCATTTATATCAAGGAGTCTGACAAACCATCATTTGCTCATTCATTCATTGAACAAACATTTATTGAGCCTCTACTACTGTTCGGCATTGTGGGGTCTGAGTAAGACATGGTTACATGGTTGCCGTCCTGAAAGGGCTTATAATTGAGTAAAGAAGAGAACAACTGTATGCAGTTCTTCAGTTTGCTCTCAATTGTTAAAACTTAACCCGGGGCTAAACACTGTATGCTAAATCATTAATCATTATTATCTCATTTAATCCTCATAAACAATCCTTTCAGGAGGATTGCAGATGTGGAAACTGACTCAGAGAGATTAAACAATTTACCCAAGGGAAAACATCCTGGCTAGAGTCTGGACTTCTCTATCCCACCCAAACCACATGCTCTTTACACATGGTACATGTACTGCTTCTCTGTTTACAGAACAGGAGAGAATAAGCTAAATGCCGCAACATACAAACCAGATACTGAAGGCTGTTTCCTTCCTTAGTGCAGGAATTTGGTACTACAGCATATATTACTTAAGTAATTTTTAATGAAAAAATAAAATGTAATGTTTTTGGATGCTGGGCAAACTTCAGTTTAGATTACCTTAACCTGAGACTTAATGTAATTATCCAAAATCTTAATTTAGGAACATTTAGAGTGGGAAGATAAATTCAATCAAAACAATTCTGGAATTCTGCAGTTTTCATGAAAGATAAAATGTGGGACCTTAAAATTGCACACTTGTCATACTTCAAATATTCTTTCTGATGCCTGAGCAGGGTTTTGTATTCCTGGTTCCCCTTCTTAGAGTTCTAATTTCAAAACTAACACATGTGATTAAGGACAAATAAATAGGTCCCCTGTGAACTTGATTACCACAACCTGGAAAGTACTTGTCAAGCTGAGTGAGGAAGAGAAGGACACTCTAGGCAGAGCAATCTGAGGGGCAGTCCTCCTGTTCCTCTCCGTGTCTGGGAACTGCCCACTGGCTTCTCCCACCAGGCGCACAGGGCCACCGCATGAGGCCAGCCACAGAGGGTGTGGGAGGACTTCCAGCTCAGGGATGGTCTCCGTGTGCCTGCCATCTCACTCACTTGAGAAAAGGGGAGCTTTTACAAGCTGACATCTGGAACCTTCATTCACTCACCTCCAGCTGTCTCTCACCCCAGGTGTGTGCTGGTTGGGGCAACCTGACATCAATGGTCCGACGCTATATGCACATTATTGAACACTTGCTTATTCTCACAAATAGCTTAAGCAAAATGAAAATTACAATGTACCTTCAAATTACAATGTACCTTCAACTCCTACCCTTACCCCCCAAAAAAGTAACATTTAAATATTTCTCACATATTTTGCAATAACTAAGAAGAGAGGGTGAAAAGAATTAAGTGGAGGCAGCTGGGGGAATAAGGTGGGAGAAGCAGCGTTTCCCCCATATTCTATTCTAACTGAGCACTTAGAAGGTGGGGCAGAAATATTATGGATATTGAGATGGGCAGAGACAAAGGAGGAGGGCGTCTCATGTGGACTTTTGAAGACTAAGGATTGCAGGCAGATGGGGGCAGGTGGGGCACGTGAGAAGAAAGGCAAGTGCAAGGCCTGTTGGAAAACCTCAAGAAGCCCAGTTTGGCTGTCACCTAGTGCTATACAGGAATGAGAATAAAAGGAGATAAAACTGAAGTTTGAACAGAGGAGAAACCCTAACGGTAGATAGTTGTGAAAACCAGGTTAAGGCACTCAAACACTCAGAAGCTCATTTCTTAAAAGTGTACGACCAATGGCTTTTAGTATATTCACACAGTTGGGCATCCATCAATACAAATCAATTTTAGAACATTTTCATTACCCTAAAAGGGACACCCACATCCCTAACCATCACCCCCTCAATGACCCTTCCCCTGCAGCCCTGGACAACCACAACCTACTTTCTATCTCCATAGATTTGCCTATTTTGGACATTTCACATAAATGGAATCATACATTATACAATCATTAGGAACTAGCTTCTTTCACTTAGCATAACATTTTTTTCAAAGTTCACCCATGTAGTTGCATGTATCAGTACAGCATCTCTTTTTATTGATGAATAACATTCCATTGTGTGGACACACCACATTCTATTCATCCTTTTATCAGTGGATGGACATTTGGATTGTTTCCACATTTTGGCTATTATGAATACTGCTGCTCTGAATATTCGGGTACAAGTTTTTGTGTGGATGCAGGCCTTCAATTCTCTAATGTATACATACCTGAGTGAAATTGCTGGGTCATATGGCTCCATGTTTAACTTTTTGAGAAACTTCCAGACCATTTTGCAAAGGTATTGCACTATTTTACATTCCCACCAGCAATGTATGAGGCTCCAATTTCTCCACATTCTCACTAACACTTGTCATTATTTGTCTTTTTATTATAGCCATCCTAGTGGGTGTGGAGTAATATTTCATTGTGGTTTTGATTTGCACTTCCGTGAGGGCTAATGTTGTTGAGTATCTTTTCGTGTGTTTATTGGCCATGGTCTGTCTTCTTTGGTGAAATGCCTCATCCTTTGCCTATTTTAAATGAAGTTATTGCTCTTTATGTTATTAAGTTGTAATAGCTCTTTATATATTCTAGATAAAAGTCTCTTATCAGCTGTATTTTGCAAAAATTTTCTTCCCATCTGTGAGAAATGGTGTATCCCTTGAGGCACAAAAAGTTTTAATTTTCATGATGCCCAATTTATTTTTTCTTTTATTCCTGGTGCTTTTGGTGTCATAGCTAAGAAACCATTGTCTAATCCAAGGTCACAAAGATTACACCTATGTTTTCTTCTACAAATTTCATAGGTTTAGCTCTTCCATTTAAGCCTTTGATCCATTTTGAGTTAATTTTTGCACATAGTGTGAAGAGGCAGAAGGTTATGTTTAATCTGTAATCTTTTAAAATCAGCAAAATGGGTTTTAGCAAGATTAACCTGTCAGGGATATGTAAGATGGGTTAGTCTGATAAGAGACTAAAGGTGTTGAGGCTACTGCAGAGTCCAAACACATGGTGATAAAAGCAGCAGCTGAAGAGATTAAATTCCTTGGGGTGGGGACATGAGCATCATTTTTTGTTGTTGTTCACAGATGATTTTAAGGTGTAGTCAGCTCTTAAAGGAGAGGAGGGAAAAGACACTGCAAAACAACAATAACAGGCAAATGCAAGATAAGTAGGGTCAAGTCTGTGGTTGCTCTCATCTGGACTGACTGTGCTCCCAGGAAAAAGAAGAGGTGCAGCAAGACCTCTCAGAGAAGGGCAGGAAATGCCTATCAGTGAGTGAGCATAGGCAGCTAACATTTTAGAGAAAGTACCTCAGAGCTTCGTAAGTTTGAGTCCCTGCTTTAAGTTACCTACTTGTATAAAGTACAATGTTCTCTTTTGTATAAGAGGTCAAATTCCTCATGTTTTGGACACTAGCCCTATTTCATAAACTTGCAGATGACTATCTCCACACATTCGCATCAGTTCCCTCTCTCAGTAGGGAATTCCCAGCTTGGGGGACCACTAGGGAATTCCCTGGTCATGGAAATTCACCTGATGAGACAACTAAGTTTCATTTGGAAGTTCAATTGCAACGGAAAAAAAACTGTCTTTGGGGAAATGCTTTCTCCATTCCCAAGCAGGAGACTCATTATAAGAAAACATTTTAACAGAGAACTGAGTCATTAACATATCGGGCTAATTAGCATTTGCACCCTGATGAAGCTCAAAGAAGTGTCATCTGACTTTTGTGAACTAGGTTAACCAAACTGTGCATAGACTTTAATCCTAGGAAGTCTAATTTCAAGGTTGCTCAGAATGCACTACAGGCTGAGTGATCCTCAGTCCTAGCTTCTCCTTAGGACTTCTTGTTGAGTTGCATTTCTTTTTAATGTTCATTCCTTGACCCTTATCCCAGAGTTCCTTAATGAGATATAGTTGGGGTGGGTCCCAGGTGTCTGTATTTTTAGAAATCTCCACAGATGATTCCTATGCCAACTAGGATTTAAAATCAGAGGACTGAGCTGGAATGAAGAAATCTGGTTCTAATCCAGGTCTGCCATAACTAGCTACTTTAAGCCCGACCAATTCCCAAAAATCTATGGTACCTGAGCCTAGGTTCCTCATTAAGATAAGCAACATAATAATGACCATAACTACCTCCCAATATCTCATGTGAGAGAAAAAACTGACATTCCAGATTTTATAAAAGTGCTCCCAAATGTATCATATAAACACTTACTGTCATCATCAGATCCAATGGCCACCTTACTGTACTCAACAGTTTACCAGCAATAGACGCATTTGGCCTCTCCCTTCTTGAAACACTGTTTTCTCATAGTTTCCATGACATGACACTACCTTGATTCTCTCTTTTGTCAAGGACCACCTCCTCTCATGTTCTTTCCTGGTTTTCCCCACTCTGTTGGAGCTGTAAATATTGGACCATGCAAGGTTCAGTCATGGCTCCCTCATTTTCTCTATATATACTCTACTCTCTCCCTTGGTGATCCCATATTATTTCATGAGGGGGTCTATGGTTTAAAACAAGCATTTCTGTTATTATAATTCCCAAAATTTACATCACCAGCCCTCATGTTTATTAGCCATCTAAGTGCCTACTTGGCTTCGCCATTTGGACATCTAAAAAATCTCAAAATGAGCATGTCCAAAAGAGAATTCCTGATTCCTCCTCCTAAAATTGTTCCTCCCACTAATCCTTTCCATTTCACTCTGTGTGTGTGCATGTGCATGTAATGTATTGCAAGGAATTAGCTTATTTGATTATGAGAGCTATCTAAGCAAGTCCAAAATCCACAGGACAGGCAGTCAGGAAGGGAAGATCAGGCAGACTCAAACTTTGAACTTCACTGGCCCTGGCTGAAGCCATCATTCT
>NW_017732006.1:618287-631861 GCF_001890085.2 Hipposideros armiger | reverse complement strand
CACACACACACACACACACACACACACACACACACACACACACATCTGACAATGGGCCAATAATCAACTTATTTAATGGACATCACATTCCCTATCATCCCTAGCATTTGGAATCATCTAGCACTGGGAAAGCCTCTCCAAAAATCTACTCAAAGAGATTTTTGAGTCTATCTCCCTCACTTCCTTCTAGTCCACACACTTTACGAAGGTAGCTTGGTCAATGAATGGGATCATCCCCAGACACAGGTCTTTTCCTTTTTCTTTTTTTTATTCACATATAATTTGAACTACATGGATGGATATAAAAGATCACACTAGACCAAAATCTTTCCTATTGCAGTTAATTTGCCTCTCTGAATTATTCACATGGTAATTAAGTTAATTTGCTCCTAATTGCATAAGATACTGTTTTAAAGACCAAAACCTTTTTTCTTTATAATCCTTGAGTTGTGGGATGTTTTTTCCCTATAAGACTCTTCAAAGTCTTATTCTAAAATGTTTTCTTAAGTTAAAAAAAGAAGAAAACAGAGGAGGTCCAAAACAGTGGAGTAGATAAACACTGTGCCTGCTTCCTTCCATGAACATATAAAAATTACAACTAAATTATAGAACCATCAACCTGGAGAACCATCTGAAGTTTGGCTGAACAAAAATTTTATAACTAAGAATTAAAGAGGAAACCACATCAAGACTGGTAGGAGGGGCAGAGCCGTGAACTGGGCTGGTCCCAAACCTCCATGTGGCATTTGAAAATAGGGAGGGATGCCTTGGCTACTGAGGTTCCCCCAGGAGGAGTAAAGGATACCAGCCCCATTCTAGGCTCCCCAGCCCAGAGTACTGGTGCTGGGAAGAAGAGCCCCCACAATATCTGGCTGTTGAAAACAGTGGGGATTCCAACCATTTGGGTGGGACAGAAGGCTGCAGGAAACCCAGATGTCCTCTTAAACGGCCCGCGCACAGATTCACACACTTGCAGACACTCACCTTGGGCTCCAGCGGAGGGACAGTAACTCGGGGGGCATCAGAGGTGTACAGGGAGCAGACTGAGGTATGTGGCTTTGATGCCAGAGCTGGAGGATAGTTGCCGTCATCCCTCTGTAGGGTCCTTCTCCTCCCGTGCAGCCAAGCAGGTGGCCGCCATCTTTAATGTGTTGAGCCCGCCCCCTACACTTATGGCCAAATCAGAATCTGATTGGTCTGGTGAGCTCTGGGGCTCCACCCTGCAGACTCACTGGGTCCCCACCCCACCCAACTCCCCCAATGCACTCTCAGCGAGCAATGCCTGCATTGCACTCTTTCTTGGAAAACTATCAGAATCCACAGGCCCCAGGTGGTCAACAACTGGCACTGGTGTGTTCTGAGACTTCTCCTGAGTAGTTCCACACTCAACACTGGCACCAAACCAGAATGTACATTAACCTGGTGACCACAACGTTTCCCACTCTAGTGACTCCCTAAGAGCTGGCCTCACCCAACTCACATACCTCACAAGGCTTTATCAGTGGCTGAACTTTAAGGGAGCTGGCAGGTGGTAGCACTCCTCGGGGTGTCTTGGCTTTTTGTGGAGCTATCCCAGGCCTGGTACTGGTGGCAGCCATCCTCAGTTCACAGTGTGGCCTCTCCCAAGTGCCTCCAGATAATGTGGATCACTTTATAGCTTCTACCAGGTAGTTCCCAGCCAGTCACAGGCAGTGGGTGACCTGGGCCTGTACCAGAGCCCCTCCCAAGAGGCTCCAGAACCAACATACTTGGATGTTGGCTTCAGACCACAGCATAGCACTGCCCAATTAATCCCACAAGCAGCATACACAAAGGGCAGTCTCAACAGGCACCAAGGTCCACTGGGGTGAATCCCACTCACTGGGGTAAGCCTCTCACACAGCAGCTCATAAGCTGTGGACATGGCCAAACCCCACAGCCAATCAACCTGAGAGTCAATCCCACCCACAGATGTGCCAATAGCAATCAAGGCCCAACTATAACAGGAGGGCACACACATAACCCTCACAAGAGACACTCCTACAGCACCTGCAGCAGGTGACCAGGAAGGCTGTGCCAGGGCCCCACAGGACACCTACTACATAAGGCCACCCTGCTAAGACTGGGAGACAATGCAGCTCTACCAAACACATAGAAACAAACACAGGTAGGCAGCTAAAATGAGGAAACAAAGAAATACGTCCCAAATAAAAGAAGAGGAGAAAACTCCAGAAAATGGAGGCAAGCAACTCACCAGAGACAGAGATCAAAATAATGGTTATAAGGATGCTCAAGGAGCTTAGTGAGAATTCGACAGAGATAGCAAGCATTAAAAAGGACATAAAACCATAAAAAAGAACCAGTCAGAAGTGAATAATACAATAACTGAAATGAAGAAAACACCAGCAGACTAGATGAGGAGAGGATCGAATCAGAGATTTGGAAAACAAGGGAGCAAAAGATATCCAATCAGAACAACAAAAAGAAAAAAGAATAAAAAAAAATGAGGTAGTTTAAGAGACCTCTGGGACAACAACATCAAGTATAACAACATTCACATCATGGTGGTACCAGAAGGAGAAGAGAGTAGGCAAGGGATTGAGAACCTATTTGAAGAAATAATGACTGAAAACTTTCCTAACCTGGCAAAGGAAATAGGCATACAAGTCCAGAAAGCACAGAGAGTCCCAAACAAGGTGAACTCAAACAGGCCAACACCAAGACAAATTATAATTAAAATGGCAAAGGTTAAAGACAAAGAGAGAATCTTAAAAGCGGCAAGAGAAAGGCAACTAGTAACTTATAAGGGAGCTCCCATAAGATTGTCAGCTGATTTCTCAACAGAAACTTTGCAGGCCAAAAGGGATTGGCAAGAAATATTCAAAATGATGAAAAGCAGCAACCTACAAACAAGGGTTCTCTACCCAGCAAGACTATCATTTAAAACTGAAAAACAGATAAAGAGCTTCCCATCAAGAAAAAGCCAAAGGAATTCATCACCACCAAACCCGTATTACAAGGTATCTTAGAGGGACTTCTTTAAGAACAGGGGTGGGGGTGGGAGGATATATATAAATTATGAATAATAAAATGGCTTTAGCTATGTATCTATCAACAATTATTTTAATGTACATGGATTAAATGCTCCAATCAAAAAACATAGGGTAAGTTTGATTCCTGGACCAAGCTGAGCAGCTGCTGAACTGCCAACAGGTGGCAGGATGGCTCAGCTAAAAAGAAAAAACAAACAAACATAGGGTGGCTAAATGGATAAGAAAATAAAATGTTTACATATGCTGCCTACAAGAGAATCACTTCAGATGAAACACACACACAGTCATGGAAAGTAAAGAGATGGGAAAAGGTATTTTATAAAAATGGAAATGGAAAAAAAAAAAGCTGGGGTAGCAATAGTTATACCAGACACAATAGACTTTAAAAACAAAGGCTATAATAAGATACAAAGAAAGACCCAGTAATCCCACTTCTGGAAATTTATCCAAAGAAACCCAAAATGCTACTTCAAGGGGACGTGTGCATCATATGTTCTTTGCAGCATTGTTTACAATGGCCAAGATGTGGAGGCAGCCTGGGTGTCCATCAATGAAAGAATGGGTAAAGAGGAGGTGGTACATATATAAAATGGAATATTGCTCGGCTATAGAAAGGAATGGGTTCTTGTCATCTGTGGCAGCACAGATGGACCTGGAGGGTATTGTGCTGAGTGTAGTATGTCAGACAGAGAAAGACAGCTGCAATGTGATTTTGCTTATATGTGGCATCTAAAGAACAAAGTAAACAAACAAACATATCAGAAACAAACTCATAGATACAGTCAATATTTTGATGGTTGCCAGTGGGGGGGGGGGTGGGGGGGTGAAAAAAGGGGAAGGGATTAAGAAGTACAATTTGGTTGTTACACAGTAGTCATGGGGATGTAGGGTATAGCATAAGGAATATAGTCAATAATATTGTAATAACTATGTATAGTATCAGATGGGTACTAGATTTATTAGGGTGATAGATGGGAGGGGGTTGGGGAAGGATGAAAAAGGTGAAGGATTAAGAAGTACAAATTGGTAGTTACAAAATAGTCAGGGGATGTAAAGTACAGCATAGGGAATATAGTCAATAATATGGACTAGTCAGGGGGATCACTTCTTAAATTATATAAATGTGTAACCACTATGCTATACCCTGAAATTAATATAATATTGAATGTCAACTGTATTAAAAAATTTAAAAGGGGGGAAGGTAAAGGGCAATAAGTGGTCCAAATTTCCATGTAAAAAACAAGTAAGTCTTGGGGATATAACGTACAGCATGGGGAATATAGTCACTAATATTGTGATAGCATAGTATGGTGTCAGATGGTTGCTGAACTTATCATGGTGATCACTTCTTTAGGTATATAAATGTTGAACAACTATGGTGTACCTCTGAAACTCATATAATATTGCATGTTAGCTATACTTTTAATAAAATTCTTTTAAAAATAATAACAAAACAAGAAGAAAACTAATAAAATTTTTTTCTTGAACCACAATTAATTGAAGATACAGGATACTTAACAGATATCTCTAAGGAAAAGATGGTTTTGTTTTTTGAGATATAATTGACATATAACATTAGTTTTAGGTGTACAACATAATGATTCATATACGTATATATTCTGAAATGATCACCATAATAATTCTAGTTACATCTATCACCATACATAGTTATCAATTTTTCTAGTGATGAGAACTTTTAAGATCTACTCTCTTAGCAACTTTTAACTATACAATACAGTATTATTAACTATAGTCACCATGCTGTACCTTACCTCCCCAGGTGTTAGTTATTTTATAACAGAAAGTGTGCCTTTTTACCACCTTCATCCATTTTACCTGCCCCTCAATCTTCTCACATGTAAAGGGAAAATAATAATAATAATAATACATAGCCCATAGGGTTGTTAAAAGGTTTAAATAAGTATAATGACTAGCATCTGGGGAGGTACATAATAATGATAACTGTTACTAATGAATGACTTTTCATAATTTTTGGATTTCTAAAAAAAGTTTCCCATATAATTAGGTTTTAGAAATCCTTGATGCACATGAGAATTATATAGGAAGCTTCTTTAAAATGTTGATGCATGGACTTCATCCCCGAGATCCTGATTTACTTGGTCTAAAGCTTGGCCTTTTAGAAAAAACACACACAATTTTTGTACATGATTGTTCCTAGTAGATTCCTTTATAATAGCCCCAAACCAAGGAGGGGGGAAGCAAAATATCCTACAGTGCATAAATAGTTAAGCAATCTGTGGTCCCTCCATACCACAGAATACCACTCAGCAATAAAAAGGAACAATCTATTCATATATGCACCAACTTGGATGGATCTTAAGAGCATTATATTGAGTCCAAAAAAGCCAATTTCAGAAGGTTACACACACATGATTCCATTTGTATGACATTCTTGAAAGGACAAAATTAGAGAGATGAAAAACTAGATTAATGGTTGCCAGTGGTTAGAGACACGGTGGAAGGAAGGGGGATGGGTGTGACTGGAAAGGGGTAACACTAGGATCTTTGTGGTCATGGGATAGTTCTGAATCTTGATTGTGGTGTGGGTCACATGAATCTAAGATGGCGTAGAACTACACACAGACACCAACACAGAGAAATGAGTGCGCGTGAGACTGGTGAAATCTGAATAAGGTCTGTGGATTGCACCAGCATCAATTTCCTGGTTTTGATATTGTGCTATAGTTATCTAAGATGGTACCATTGGGGAAAACTGGGTGAAAAGAACACAGGGATTCTCTGTACTATTTTTGCAATATCCTATGAATCTATAATTATTTCAAAATAAAAGGTGAAAAGAAAAAACACTACTGCTGCATGCAACAATTTGCATGGATCTCAAGGTCATTATGCAGAGTGAGAAAAACCAATCTCCAAGAGCTACATGATATATAATTCCATTCAGTAACATTCCCAAAACAGCAAAAATACAAAGATGGAACATAGATCAGTGGTTGTCAGAGGTTAGATGGTAAGTGGAGGAAAAGGGACATGTGTGAATATAAAGGGGTAGTATAAGGAGATCTTTGTAGTTATAGAATAGTTCTGTATTTTGATTGCAGTTATGGTTACAGGTCTCTCCACAGGTGTTAAAAATAGCATAGGACTGTACAAACACATTGTACCAATATAAATTTCCTGGTTTTGATACTGTACTAAAGTTATACAAAATGTAACCATTGGGGGAAGTTGTATGAAGAGTACACAGGACCTCTCTGTATTGTCTTTTCAACTTCCTGTAAATCTGTAACTATTTCAAAAAAAAAATTAAAAAAAAAAAACGACCTCCAAGTGATTTATAGGCAAACAAATTTGTGAGAAACACTGGCTCTGTTTTGTTAACTTAGTCACAAATATCAAAGAAAGAGAAACAGAATTAAGATTTGCTCAGATTGTTAGTTAACAACATAGGCACCTGGGATGCTAAATAATAATAATAATTAATAATAATAATAATAATAATAATTAATAATAAAATGCAAGGCTCCAGAGTAACTAAATCAGATTCTGACAGAATGATCCTCAGATTCTGGGGCCTGAGGTTCTGTATTTCTAACAAGATATCAGGTGAATAGCAAACACCAAGTCCTGCCAAAAAGGGAGAACCACTAGACTGAAAAGATGTGATAACAAATAAAAGATTTGTTAACATGTATAAGAAAACAAGTCACTATTATACTTATTTTCTTTTTTATCACCTCATCAAAATAGTAATAGCAACTGCTATCACTGGAAAGCATTATGAGGTTCCAAGTTGTTCTGAAAAATGAAATATATTTTCAAATACACGCCAATAAACTCTCTATGTACAAATATTTCCATAATACCAAGTACATCTACATTGGGAGGAAGCGTCCTAAAGACATTGAAATAGCCTTCCCAGGTACAGAAGAAAGCCATGGAGTGAAATGTGTAAGTCATTCTTGAATTAACTGAACTTGGGAGGAAGAGTCCTTAGCTCTCAGTCAGCAAAGCTGTGAGAATGAGTCAAAAACTGCTAAGAGCCATCCCTAGAGAAATGAATCAGATGCACAGAGATACAGGATAGGGAGACAGGGAGGGAGGGAAGAAGAGAGGGAAAGGGAACTGTTTCATGGTATCAGTCATTTCTACCTATCTACCTTCCTTTCTCAGGTATTATGATTTTTAAAATAATTTTTTACTTCTATAAAAGTAATACATGTACATATCTTTAAGTTAAATCATTTTAGTAGGCTTCTAATATACAACAGCAGTCCCTTCCTCCACCCAGCTGTGTTCTCACTGTGTCCTCACATGGTGGAAGGGACAAGGGAGCTCTCTGGGGTCCCTTTTGTAAGGGCACTAATCCCAAAAATGAGGGCTCCACCCTCACGATGTAATCACCTCCCAAAGACCCCACCTACCAATAACATTACATAGGGGTTTAGGACTTCAACATACGCAGTTTGAGGGGAGACACACATTTAGTCTATGATAAGGCCTACTGCTTTCTTCTGCAGACTTTAATTTTCATATAGGCTTTCTCAAAATTTCAGTCCCACCCATACCTATCTATGCCTGTTGTATCTAATTTGAGCCTTTCCAGGATACCCCTGTAAAAAATGGCTTGCTCCTTGGAATTACCCTCTTGCAGGCAGTCAGACCTGAGAAAATGAAATCCAGCCCTGCTGATAATCAGGTTGTGATATTCCTAATAGAACATAAACAAAGTTTCCCAGGGACATCAACAAGGTCACGTAGACAGTAATTCTATACAAGGCCATACCACAGCTGCAAAAATGACTAATAATCTTTTTTTCTAAGTGATCACTGCTTTGTTACCAACATCCCCAGTCTGGGTTTGTTTCTTCAGTCTCCTGAAAACAATGATTTCTAAGATATCCCCCCATTTCTCAATCATATCCCACCCTGAGATGAAATACCCGCATTTCTCAACCATATCCCATCCAGAGGTGACACCCCACTACCCCAATCCCTGCTGAGAGTCATGCAGCACAAGCCCAACCCTATGAGAATCCCTTCCTACTTCTCCTTTACTGAGATGCTTCCAGGATTGCTCTGGGGTGTGTTCTCCCTTGCTTCAGAAAACTAAGTAAATATAACTCTGTTGAACTCCAGGTGTATAGCTGGTGACCCTCTGCCTGGTGGATGTTGACACAATTCAGCTTTCTGTGGTCTAAGTTAGTTAATGTTCGTCTGTCTACTTTCCAGGTTCTAAAATATTGTTGACTTCTCTCTCTCTTTGAAGTTTCCACAACGTGTATTTGCTCTTTCCCGGTTGTTGTGAACCAATAGTCTGTTGCCTAAGATTGTATGAATTGGATTTCTATCACTTGAAACAGGCTCTTGACAGTGTTAATGGCAGAAAATACATGGGAACAGGAATCAATGAATGTATTAATCTGACATAGCAATAGCATCCCCCCCGTTAGGCATATAAGCCATGACATTTGAATGTTGACCATATATGTATATCCTTAGACCCAGTCCTTCTACAGTTAGACCTGCCTACAAAACCCTCATTGTATGTTAAATTCAACAAGACCAAACTTAATCATCCTCTTTTGCCACCAGACTTGCTCCCCTCCTGCATTCTCTACCAGGGGTCGGCAAACTTTTGAGAAGCCAATCCTGTCCCTCACAACGATTTAAAAATTATTCGAGAAACATAAAACAAATGAAATCACCATTATATGAATAACATCCTTTAAAAATTTTATAAATAAAACTATGATAGTTTTATTTTCATTTTCAATTTTACCTCAGAGCCACATGTACGTACCCACATGTACGTATCCTCCTTGGATTTATCTCAGTTAGTGAAAACAGGTACTAATATAAGTCTTTCATAACAGTGAAGTGGCATAATGCAAACTTTCAGAAACTAGAGGATACTCTGTTTTACACGATTTCAGGTTACAAAAAGGTTTCATAAGAACTCTACTTTTGGATAGTGGGGAAACATATAAAGCAAGTGCTAACTGAACTAAAATGAGAAATAAACAGCAATACTGTAAAACTTGGGACTTTAATACTCACTCTTAACAATGCAGAGATCTAGACAGAGAATCTATAAGAAAATAGCAGATTTGAATGACACTATAGATCAAATGAACCTGACAGATATATACAGAACATTTCATCCAACTGCAGCACTTTTTCCAAATGCACATTGAACATTTTCAAGGATATGTCATATGTTAGGCTACAAAACAAGTCTTAACAAATTTAAGGAGATAGAAATGATATCAGATATCTTCTCTGACCCCAATGGTATGAAATTATAAATCAATAACAGGAGGAATGTTGGGAAATTCACAAATATGTGAAAATTAGACATACTCCTGAACAACCAACGGATCAAAGAAGAAATCAAAAGAAAAATCACAAAATAGCTTGAGACAATCATAACATACCAAACAGAAACACAATATACCCAAACTTGTGGGATGCAAAAATAATGCAGTTCTAAGAGGAAAGTTTATATCTATAAATGCCTATGTTAAGGAAAAAAAAGAAAGATCTCAAATAAACAACCTAACATTACACCTGAAAGAACAAGAAAAAAAACAAAAAAACTAAGCCCAAAATTAGCAGGAGGAAGGAAATAACAAAGACTAGAGAAGAAATAAATATAATAGATAATAGGAAAATTAACAAAACTAAGAGTTGGTTCTTTGAAAGATAAACAAAATTGGCAAACCTTTAGTTAAACTATACACTAGCAATGAACTTCATCAAAAACAAATAAAGAAAACAATCCCATTTACAAATAGCATTAAAGACAATAAAATACATAGGAATAAATTCAACTGAAAACTATAAGACATTGATGAAAGGAACTGAAAAAGACACAAATAAATGGAAAGGTACCCCATGTTCATGGATCAGAAGTATTAATATTGTTAAAATGTCCACACTGCCTAAAGCCATCCATAAAGTCAGCACAATCGGTATCAAAATTCCAATGGTATTTTTTATGGAAATAGAAAAAGCAATCCTAAAATGTGTGTGGAACCATAAAAGACCCCAAATAGCCAAAGCAATCTTTAGAGAGAACAAAGCTGAAGGCATTACAGTTCCTGACTTCACACTATATTACACGCTATAGTAATCAAAACAATATGGTGCTGACATAAAAACAGACACATAAACCAATGGAACACAGTTGAGAACCCAGAAATAAATCAATGCATTGACAGTCAACTAATATTTGATAAGGTAGCTAAGAATACTCACTGGAGAAAAGATAGTTTCTTCGATCAGCGGTTTTGGGAAAACTGAATATACACATGCAAAAGAATGGAACCCCTATCTTACATCATTCACAAATTTAACTCAAAATAGATTAAAATTTAAATGGACAACCTGAAACCATAAAACTCTTAGATCAGCGGTTCTCAACCCTCCTAATACCGTGACCCCTTGATACAGTTCCTCATGTTGCGGTGACCCCCAACCATCAAATTATTTTCATTGCTACTCTATAACTGTAATTTTGCTACTGTTATGAGTCGTAATGTAAGTATCTTTTTGTTTTCCGATGGTCTTAGGCGACCCCTGTGAAAGGGTCCTTCAACCCCCAAAGGGGTTGTGACCCACAGGTTGAGAACTGCTGTCTTAGATGAAAACATAGAGAGAAGTTCATCATCCATGTTGTCACAAATAGCAGGATTTCCTTCTTTTTTTGTGGCCGAGTAATATTCCATCATGTATACATGCCACAAATTTTTTATACATTCATCTATGGATGGAAAGTTGTTTCCATGCCTTGACTATTATAAATAATAGTGCAGTGAATATAGGGGTGCAGATATCTCTTTGAAAGAGTGATTTCAGTTCTTTCAGATACAGGCATACCTCATTTTATTGTGCTTTACTTTATTGTGCTTCACAGATATTGTGTTTTCATCGATATCAAGGGAAGAACCTCCACCAGCAAACAGATTACAACTTGCTGAAGGCTCAGGTGATGGCTAGCATATTTTAGCAATAAAATATTTTTAAATTAAGGTATATACATTGCTTATTTAGACATAACGCTATTGAACACTTAATAGGCTACCGTATAGTACAAACATAATTTTTATATGCACTGGGAAGCCAAGAAATTCATGTGACTCTCTTTATTGTCATATTCATTTATTGTGGTGGTCTGGAACCAAACCCACAATATCTCTGAGATTTATCAATTGAATGGTAAACTTATCTGTAATTTTGCTAGTATTGCCCAAATCTTCCCCCAGAGCTTGTATTATTTGCATTCAAGAAATTGCCTGTTTCCTTGCAAAGAGTTTGTTGTCAAATTTTTGGATTTATGCCAACCTGACAATGAGAAATAATAGCTCAGGGTAGTTTTAATTTATATTTATATTACTATGAAATATCTTGAGCATTTTTTTTATTTGTTTAAAGGCCATCTTTCTTTCTACGTGAACTGTTTTATCTTCATTTTAGAAAGGAGCACCTCTAACATCTTACACAATGTGGTGCCACTTACTCCATGGTAACCATGGGAGCTGCTTTTGATGATCAGGAATATCCAGAGAGTTTACCTTTCCAAACATCAATTAGCCCAAACTGAGTAGCATTGCTTTTCCTGTTGTTGGCCTCGGGAACCTTCACAAACACCTCTGCCTACATGTCATTGGCCAGAGCTGTGTCTTAACATCACCTCTGTCTTCAAGGGAGGTTTAGAAAACATTGTTTTAGACATATTTCAGTCTCCACTCAAGTCAGGATTTCATTCATAAGGAAGAAGGTGAGATATACGCTATATAGGGGAACTAGAAGGCTTAGTCTCAACAATCTATCTTGATTTTTGTTTAACCCTTAATTTTCAGAGGCCCTTACAGAGATAAAAGTGAAGTAAGTAAGAAGTGTAACTAGTGATATGCTTGGAAAATGTGACTGAATTATTATATTATACTCAGTGATGTTTTGTTTTTCCTTGGAAAATGAGACCGCTATATCTATTTAATATTATGGAGTCAAATAAATAAATAAAAACAATAATTTCCCAAAGGACTTCTGGTAAGATGGCAGCATAGACAGACGCGGTGCCAACTGCATCCCAGGATCACACCAAAATTACAAATAATTTATACAACATTCAACCTGGGAAGTCCCCTGAACACTAGATGAACAGAACCTCTAAACGAAGGACTTAAAGAGGAGGCCACATCGAGTCTGGTAGGAAGGGCGGAGACGAGAGAGGGGGAACCCCAATAGGGACACCTCAGCAGTGGGGAGGCTTCTCTGGTTGGGGGACAGATCCTCCGGCCCCACACTGAGCTCACCAGCCCAGAGTTACTTTGCCGGGAAGAAGAGTTCTACGATAGCTGGCAGTGGAAATTAGCGAGGACTCTCTTCGCTGAACTTGGTGAGGCTGAAGGCAGCTAGAGAACCAGTGGAGCCAGCACATGGACTCGCTCACATGTTAACACTCACCCAGTCCCTGGTGGAGGGAGTAGCTGTGTGAGCGGGCTCAGGAGCCTGCGGGAAGGACTGAACTGAGTGCCTTTGGCACGGGAGCTGCAGGTTTTGGGACCATTGTTCCCCTGGTGTGGAGCTTGCACACAAGTAGTGTACAGGATGGTGCCATTTTTTCAGGGCTGGGCCCTCCCACAGAGGGTCAGGTGGAGGACCGCAGTGGTCTGGTGGAATTGGCTCAGGAGTGTGTGTGTGCGCGTGCATGTGCATGTGGCCTTGGATCCCCATCCTCTGCACTGCTTGTGCTGCATAGCCAGGGAAATGCCTGGTAGTCGTGCTCTGGCTCCAACAGGCTGCTCATTGAGACGCGGGAGTGTACAAGCCGCATGGGGTCCCCACTCTCCACAGTGCACATGCAGAGTTGCCAGGCTCGCGATTGGCTGTCGAGCTGCTCGCCCAATCTGTGAGCAGCTGATTGGGACAGGCTGAAACTGGGAGCTTTCCTGAGAGTGTTGGGCTGTGAGCTGTGCATCTGCGGGCTTTCCTGGTGAGTACGTGCGGGCTGGTTGCCAGTGCAGGAGTGCATGCTGCTCTGACTTGGTGGGGGCCACTGACCACATCCTGTGGTGCCTTGGGGAACTGCCCCGCCCACCTAGAGCTGTGTTGCTGAGAGCACCCAGAGTCCCTGGTGCCTGGCCCCCACCTCCATAGGCCACAGAGGGTTTTTTTTGCAGCAGCAGACAGCCTGCAACAACCTATGAGGATTTTTGGTGGTGAGCACGGTTTCAGAGCACACAGCAGCTAATTGCAGGAAGCTCACTGCAAGCCTGAGAGGGAGGTCAGCGCATGACGCACTGAGCCCTTCCCCTCAACAGTTGGTGCTGAGTTGCCCAGAGTCTCTCTATTGCTGAGCAAGTGGTCTTCAGATTAAAGCTGGCGGAGAGCCCCTCCACCATTTTTTTTTCTTTTTTCTAGGTGATCTATCTAATACATCAAAGCAATCACAGAGTGACAGCCAGAATGAAGAAACAAAGAAACATGTCCCAAGTAAAAGATCAGAAGAAACCTCTAGAAATGGAACTAAATGAGGCAGAGATATCCAACCTT
>NW_017732006.1:613766-617679 GCF_001890085.2 Hipposideros armiger | reverse complement strand
CTTAAAATTGAAGAAGAGATAAAGAGCTTCTCAGAAAAGAATAAGCTTAAGGAATTCATTACCACCAAGCCAGTATTGCAGGAAATGTTAAAAGGGCTTTTTTAAATAGAAGAAAGGGGGAAACAAGCTAACCTAGGAAGACCAGAAATACAAATAACGAAATGGCAATAAATATGCACCTATCAATAATCACTTTAAATATCAATGGGCTAAATGCTCCAATAAAAAGACATAGAGTGGCTGAGTGGATAAGAAAACAGGACCCATGCATATGCTGTTTACAAGAGACTCATCTCAGATGAAAAGACATGCACAGACTGAAAGTAAAGGGATGGAATAAGATATTTCATGCAAATGGACATGAGAAAAAACCTGAAGTAGCAATACTGATTTCAGACAAAATAGACTTTAAAACGAAGACTACAATAAAAGACAAAGAAGGGTACTATATAATAATAAAGGGATTGAATCATCAAGAGGATATAACCCTAGTAAACATCTATGCACCCAACATAGGAGCTCCTAAATATATAAAACAGATTTTGACAGATATAAACACAGAGATCAACAGTAACACTATCGTAGTAGGGGACTTCAACACCCCATTGTCACCAAAGGACAGATCCTCCAGACAGAAAATCAACACAGAAACAGTGGCTTTAAATGACACTTCAGACCAGCTGGATTTAATCAATATTTTTAGAGCATTTCACCCCAAAGCAACAGAATATACATTCTTCTCAAGTGCACATGGAACATTTTCCAAAATAGACCACATGTTAGGCCACAAAACAATCTCAATAAATTTAAGAAGATTAAAATCATATCAAGCCTCTTCTCTGACCACAAGGTTATGAAACTAGAAATCAATTATAAGAATAAACCTGGAAAGCACAAAAATACATGGAGGCTGAATAACATGCTACTAAATAGCAAGTGGGTCAAAAATGAGATCAAAGAAGAAATCAAAAGCTATCTTAAGACAAACAACAATGAAAACACAGCAACCCAAAATCTATGGGATGCAGCGAAAGCAGTCCTAAGAGGGAAATTCATAGCAATGCAGGCTTATCTAAAGAAATAAGAACAATCTCAAATCAACAGTCTATCTTTACACCTAAGGGAACTGGAAAAAGAACAGCAAAACAAGGCCAAAGGGAGTACAAGGAAGGAAATAATAAAGACCAGAGCAGAAATAAATGAAATAGAGTCCAAAAAAAAAATACAAAAGATCAATGAAACCCAGAGCTGGTTCTTTGAAAAGATAAACAAAATCGACAAACCCTTAGCCAGATTCACCAAGAAAAAGAGAGAGAAGACACAAATTAATAAAATCAGAAATGAAAGAGGAGAAGTGACAACAGATACCACAGAAATACAGAAAATTGTAAGAAAATACGAGCAACTAGATGCCAACAAACTCGACAATCTGGAAGAAATGGATAAATTTCTAGAAATATACAATCTACCAAGTCTGAATCAAGAAGAAACAGAAACTGAACAGACTGATTACTACCAAAGATATTGAATCAGTAACCAACAAGCTTCCAACAAACAAAAGTCCTGGACCAGATGGCTTCACAGGTGAATTTTACAAAATATTCAAAAAAGAATTAATATCTATTCTCCTCAAACTATTCCAAAAAATACAGAAGGAGGGAAGGCTCCCAAGCACATTTTATGATGACACTATTACTCTGATTCCAAAATCAGACAAAGATATTACAAAAAAAAGGAAACTACAGGCCGATACCCATAATGAACATAGATGTAAAAATCATCAACAAAATACTAGCAAACCGAATTCAGCATCACATTAAAAAGATCATACACCACGATCAAGTAGGATTCCCTCCTGGTGTGCAAGGTTGGTTCAATATCTGCAAATCAATTAACGTAATACATCACATTAACAAAATGAAAAATAAAAATCATATGATCATATCAATAGATGCAGAAAAAACATTTGACAAAATCCAGCAGCCATTTATAATCAAAACTGTAGCGAAAGCTGGAATAGTGGGATCATATCTCAAAAGTAATAAAGGCCATATATGATAAGCCCACAGCAAACATTGTTCTCAATGGGGAAAGGCTAAAAGCTTTCCCCTTAAGATCAGGAAGAAGACAAGGTTGCCCACTTTCACCACTTCTATTCAACATAGTTCTAGAAGTTCTAGCCATAGCAATCAGACAAGAAAATGAAATAAAAGGCATCCAAATTGGAAACGAGGCAGTAAAATTGTCATTATATGCAGATGACATGATAATATATAGAGAGAATCCCAAAGACTCCACCAAAAAACTGTTAGAGCCAATAAATGAATTTAGTAAGGTAGCAGGATACAAAATTAATATTCAGAAATCAGTTGCATTTGTATACACCAATAATAAACTATCTGAAGAAGAAATCAGGAAATCAATCCCTTTTACAAATGCTTCAAAAACAATAAAGTATCTAGGAATAAATTTCACCAAAGAAGTAAAAGACCTGTACCTAGAAAATTATAAGACACTGAAGAGAGAAATCAAAGAAGACACAAATAAATGGAAATACATACCATGTTCATGGATAGGAAGAATTAATATAGTTAAAATGTCCATACTGCCTAAGGCAATATATAGATTCAATGCAATTCCTATCAAACTACCAATGACATTTTTCTCAGAAATAGAACATATAATCCTAAGATTTATATGGAGCCATAAAAGACCGCGAATAGCCACAGCAATCTTGAGAAATAAGAACAAAGTGGGAGGTATCACACTACCCGACATCAAATCATACTACTAGGCTACAGTAATCAAAACAGTATGGTACTGGCATAAAAACAGACACATAGACCAATGGAACAGAATAGAAAGCCCAGAAATAAACCCATCCATATACAGTCATTTAATCTATGACAATGGAAGCAAGAATTTACATTGACATAAAGATAGTCTATTTAATAAATGGTGCTGGAAAAATTGGACTGACATGTGCAAAAAAATGAAAATGGATCACCTACTTACACCAGATATGAGAATAAATTCAAAGTGGACTAAAGACTTAAATGTAAGACCTGAAACCATAAAACTCCTAAAAGAAAACAAAGGGAATAAATTTGCAGACATTACCCTCAGTAATATTTTTACTGATATATCCCCTTGGGTACGGGAAATAAAGGAACAAATAAACATATGGGAGTACATCAAACTTAAAAGTTTTTTTACAGCAAAAGAAATAATCAATAAAACAAAAAGGCAGCCTACTGAAAGGGAGAAGATATTTGCCAACAATATATCTGATAAGGGGTTAATATCCAAAATTTATAAAACACTCATTCAGGGCCGGCCGAGTGGCACGATGGTTAAGAACTGGCTTGGGACGCCAGAGGGCCCCGGTTCGGATCCCACATATGAGGGCCAATGACACTGCCCTCCACAGCTAAGATGCTGAACAACAGCTCAACCTGGAGCTGGGCTGCCGTGAGTTGCCGGCGAAGGTGTAGGCTGCAGCCCCTGTGGTAGTGGGTTGCCATGGGCTACCGTATGTAGCCCGCAGCCAGCGTGAGCGGCCAGCAATCCCAGTGAACAGCCGTCCAGATGCCGGCAACTGATCTGCCTCGCTTGGGAAGAGCGCAATGATGGTGCCAACTTGGGCCAGTGAAGCTACGTCCTCCACAACTAGACTGAAGAACAAAATGACAGCAACTTATCTGTTCCCCTTCCCCCAATTCCCCAATAAAAATATTAAAACAAACAAAAACACTCATTCAACTCAACACCAAAAAAACAAACAACCCAATTAAAAAATGGGCAAAGAATATGAAGAGGCATTTCTCTAAAGAGGATATACAGATGGCCAACAGGCATATGAAAAAATGTTCAACCTCACTAATCATTAGAGAAATGCAAATAAAAACCACAA
>NW_017732006.1:610705-613016 GCF_001890085.2 Hipposideros armiger | reverse complement strand
TCATGGGGTGTGGAGTATAGTGTGGGAGCGGAGTCAAGGGAATTGTAATAGATATGTATGATATGGGGTGGGGGAGTGGGGAGGCGGATTGGGGGAAGGGGGTTGTCACTTTGAGGGGTAAAAAGTATAACTATTGCACTGTTGTAAAGCTGAAACTAATTTAAAAATGTTTATTTCGCAACAGAACTTGTACTTAAAAAAATAATAATAATAAAAAATAATTTCCCTATCCATAAAGCTGGGGGTATTTTTGTTTTTAAGCTCTGCCTGCTTTTTGTAAACTAGCAAAACACTAAGAGATACAAGATTCCTTAAAGTAGAAATCTTCAGAGTTCTGTTTGTAACAAAATTTAAAACATTTAAAAGTAAAAAATGTAAATTCATCTTCCAGATATCAATGACATGAAAAAAGTAGGAAGGGGTTTTTCCAGCCTAATTGAGAGAAAAAAATACATGAAAAGTAGATTTGATTACAGGCCTGTTTGATCTTGTTTTTGAACAAACCAACTGAAGAAAAAGACATGTGTGAGACAAATCTGTGTCTCTGATGGTATTAAGGAATTTCTTTTTGTTAGGTGTAAAAATGAAATTGTGTTCATATAAAAAGAAAAGTCCATATTTTATAGAGAATTATGTAGGAATGAAGTGATCTGAGATTTTTAAAAAATACTTGCGAAAAGAGAGAAAAAGAAGAGAGGGAGAATGAGAGAGCAAAAGGAAAAAAAGTAAAAATAAAGCAAGTGAAGTATAGCTTGATAATTATTCAAAATGGAGTGATAAATATATGAAGGTTCATTTCTTATTCTCTATTCTAGTGTATGTTTGAAAAAGTTTATAAAAAGCCATGAAAAATACTCAAAAGGCATGCAAATAAAAAAGCGAAACAATAAACTTAGATTATTGTCCAAATAAAATACCCTTTGAATATACCAAATCTCATCATTTTTATGAGCAAATCAATGACACATTTTAAATCCTTAAACAAAGGGATTTTACATCTGTGAAGAGCAGAAAAACCAAGATCTGCATTCCTTATGATATTCCTCCTTAAATCTTTTTTTCTTTTCTTAATGGTTTCAAAATACCTGAAAATCCTGTAGCTCTAAGGGTAACTAAGCTAAGTTTGCTTTGATGTGACCCTTCCCTTTGACTTCACATCGATTTTCCTATTTCAAAATAGATTTCACAGTTCAGAGCATATTTTGGAGGAAAATTAAAAAATGAGAAGGAATGCCTACTAAGTAAATATTTGCTATTAAATATTCTTTGAACACAAAAGGTACTAAACACTGTGCAAATATTTATACTGTGGTACGAATTTCATGCATCCTTTCCTGTTGTTCTTCATTCATGCCATAAACATGAGGTGATTCCTCTGGGTCAGCACATGCTAGCCTTTGGGGGTTAGCAGTCAACAGAACAGGCTCATGTTTTACCTTCACAAAGCATCCAGTCTGCTAGGGAAGACACCAGAGTCCTCATCTACTCGCTTTTATTGTGAGAAGCAAGCATTACAAAAAATTATGTCAACATAGAAATGCCCAAACCTGTAGAGAATTTTTATAAGAGTTTATTTGAGCCAAACTTATGACATGTGCTGGGAAGCCAGATCTCAAATACTCAGGAGAATAACAGTTTTGCAATTTGTTTTATGCATTTGAAATTGAGGAAATTTAGGGAAGATTATATGGAGGTGAGGAAAAGCAAAGCAGGGATTGGATTACAGGTTAGTGAACAAGATTATGTGCTCTCTTGAGGGTGGTTATGCTTCGGACAGGTCTGAAAAAGAGACATTTCTAAAGTGTGTTAACCTAGATGCATAAAAACAATGAACAGAGCTTGCTTAGGGGAAAGATAAATCTTTTATTAAAAAGTTATATGCCTAGGGCATGACTACCCACCATGATCTGCCCAGTTGGGGATTTACGATCAGATTACCCTGTGAGGTTACTGTCTATAGAACCCCTTTTTTTCACCCACAATGACTTTCTGGTTTTTTACTCCGATGGCCAACAACAGGAAAAACAATGCTACTCAGTTTGAGCTAGGCAAAGCTGGGCTTAGAAGAGATAAACGCTGGATATTTCTGATTATCAAAAGTGCTCCCATGATTACCATTGAGTAATGTGGCACCACTTGGTCTAAGACATGAGAACTGCTACATGAAAATACTCCAAGAAAATTATAGTTCTAACAGTTTTCCATAGATCATTCAGTGTAGCCTGATAAGGCTGCCATAAAAGTAACTAAAAACATATTTTTATATTGTCCCCTCCATAGTGGCTACCACAGTTATCTTGCAAATAGTTTT
>NW_017732006.1:602628-607751 GCF_001890085.2 Hipposideros armiger | reverse complement strand
CACACACACACACACACACACACACACACACACACACACCACCCCCAAGAAATACAAATTAGAACAGAAAGCTGTATTTTACTTACCAAATTGGCAGAACATTTTTTTAGATGGAAACAACTTAATCATCCATTATTTAACTGTATGGTCACTTATACTGGAATTCCAGGATGTCGTTAACAGTAATAGCATAAGGAATGTTCACACTATATGGAAATGGGGGGAAAAAACCTGTTACAAAATAACAAACAAAACCATCCTAATTTTGAAAACACAATTCTATATGGATATAGATATACAAATAAAGGAACGATGTTGAGCAAAACATTATCATTGGTTAGTTCTGGGTTGTGGGATTATAAGAAAATTTTCTTTTATTCTTCATATATTTCTATTATCTCCATTATGTGATAAACATGTATCCCTTTTCCAATCAGGAAAAAATTAAACTATGCTACAAAGTGTGACAATAAATTGGAAGAATGATTATTCAATATCCCTTCAAAGTTATAACACAATTTAGCGAGCTCTAGAACTCGGTACTACTTGAGATTTGAGGGTTTTCTTCGCGCAGCCATCACCCTAAAGTAGAAGAAGAGGAAAAGGGAGATGCAAAAATGAAACTAGAAAACATACTCCAGCCAATCAAAGAACCTCCATTTGCTTCTGATTTGTGATTATGTTAAATGACATGTAAACATTGTTCTTATTCACTTTGTTGAGTAAACACAAATATTGTGGGTTTGTTTGTTTAAGTAATACACGGGGAGGGGGGTGCTCTCACTACAAAGTGTATGTTTTGGAATAAACCTTCAGCCTAGAATGTGAAGATTTTGTTTGGCACAAGGCAAGGGTGAACAAAACAGTAACTTAAAATGGTCCCATAACACCCCCTGGTGGCTTCCACTGTATCAGATTGGGAAACAGCCCAACCAGCCAAGAGGAGAGAGCAATACACACTGTTCTTTATAAATTCAACAAACGTTTGTAGGTTCCCTATTCTGTGCCAAGAACTAACTATACTAGGATGAAATGCTGCTAAATCTCTTCGTACTTTTTATCAGGCCATGCCAGCATTCGTTTATTTGGGCTGAGCACACACACAAAAGTTATGAGTTCATAAAAGTTGAGCCTCACAAATCAGTGTTTCCTTTCAAATATGGCTATACATCTCCTGGGAGATAGTTGAGGAGCTCGGAGGAGGGTCTGTGATTATTACAGACCTTAGCATGTGGTAATCAGAAAAAGACAGTGGACGTGGATAAAAAGACACGGATCACAGCCCTGGCTATCCGAGTGACCTTGGGCACGAGATAATCCACATGGGAATCATTCGTCCATTTAACCATCACTCGAACCCGGTGCTGCGGCTACAAAAATGAGTAAAACCTAGTCTCTAGCCCCTCACTAACTCCCTTTTCTAATCTGTAAATTGGGACTAACAACCTCCTCAATTCGTTGTCGAAAAGATTAAACATAAGACCACTCTTGAATTTTTATGTTTGAAACCGTGTCCACAATTTTGTTTATGCTTATTTATAAAGTTAATCCTCTCTACATCTGCTCATAGAAACTCAAGGTCGGAAAAGGAATTAAATCACCTAATCCAATCCCATATAATTTCACATTAACTCCACCAAGATTTCGTGAGTCAGGGTACGCAGCTGAAACCTACAACGATAATGACTCACGATCTTCAAGAGCTTCGCCCTCCTGCCCCGTGGACCGCATCCCAGCCCTGTGTGGCTCTTTGGCAAACGTCAGTACAACCGTGACGCGGTCGTTGCCCTTTTCGTTCTCAGCAGGCTGCTGCCCTCGCTAAGGTTTGAAATGCCAAACGCCCGGCCCACTCCTGCAAGACCGTTCTCGCACGTCCCCTGAAGAAGCGGGGTGGGAAAGCAGCCAGTGGCGCGCAGCGCTTCTCCCACTTCGGGGGCGGGAGGACGGCCTGGGAGCGGGCGGGGTAGGTTCCCTCCGCGGCCCCGCCTGGAGCGGTTCTAGGCCTGGAATCGCCCGCTTGTGGCGGAAGGAGCGTTACCCCACGCCGAAGGGGCCTGCGGCGGCGCAGAGGTGCCGGCAGGGGGCGCGGGCCGCCGGACCACCCCTCGGGCTAGAGGCCGGTGGTCCCTCCCAGGCCGGGTGTGCGACTAGGCCTCGCTGCCAGGTCTCCTGCCCCCACTCTCACCTCGTCACCTCCCCGCCCCCCAGCGGGACCCTGAGGTGCGCGGCGCAGGCGCAGAGCGAGGCGGTGAGTGCGGCGGCGGAGCCTGGGCCTGGGGCCTGGCGGGCAAGGCGTGGGGCGCGCGGAAGGCAGAGGGGCCCGCCCGGCTGAGCGCCCGGGANAAAAAAAAAAATGCTTGTTAAATGAATAAATAACTGAATTTATGTTCACTAATGGAATATAGATTTTAACAGATTCTGTTCTTTAGCCTCAGACCCTAGATGAAGGAAATGTATAGTCATAAACTTAGCCCTTATATCAGTCAGTGATTATTGAAGAATTAGTGATTATTCAATAAAAAACAATCCCAAAGCTTATCAACTTAACACAACAAAGGTGTGTTTCTTGCTGTGTCATGTCTACGATGGGTGTTGATAGCTTTCCAGACAGAGGAAGGGAGAACTAGAGAAGCAAACACTGGAAATGAAATGCTTCCACTAGAAGTAACACATAATACTTCTACTGACGGACATTTCAATGGCTAAAGCAAGTCATAGGGCTCTACCTAACTTCAAACGGGACAGGGAGCGTAATCTCTTGTAGATTTCTTGTAGATTACACTGCAGGAAGAAAACACATGAAATTGGATATTGTTGAGCAGTATTTATGCCTACCACAGCCCTAAACAATCAGTGAGTTTTATTCCTAGGGATAACAAATATACTTATTTACCGGGGTAATGCTTCATTTTTATCATCTATTAATGTCAATCTCCTTTAACATGGTTCAGCCTTCAGATCTTCACAGGTATGCATGTCCAAGTTTAAATCTATCAAATGGATACAACACTTGACCATTTCCAGATGCTATAAATAAAGTCAGTACTCTAGAAAATGAAAAACGCCATACAGACACTGTAGAAGGTATTCTTATTAATATTCCAATAAAGAAGTCTAGTCAGATTGTATTCATTCATTCATTTGTTCATTCAGTTAAAGAAAAAAAGACTAACTAGCAAATGAAAATTGAGTACTGAGTGAAAAAGTTTAACAGCTTCCCAGAGAATTTCATCCAATATAGAGTGTAGGTAGGCTCTCAGAGGTAAGATTCAGGGAAGGAGAAATGGAGTCAGTCTTTTAAAGCTAAAAGGCTGTTTCTGTCCTATTTTAAGAAAGCAAAATGTCTCATTAGGTTGACTGACTGGCTAGATCTGCGCTTGCTGGTTTTGAAAGCACTGGGCTGGCTGCTTGGAGGACCTCTGCTGTGATAGGAGGCTTAGAATTATGGAGTCCAGGTGTCTCTGTTGGGGATGAGAGGTCCCTGATGCGAGACTGTGGCATGTAGATGCCTCATGTCTGAGTCAATGTAGATGCCTCATGTCTGAGTCAATGTAGATGCCTCATGTCTGAGTCAGGAGTCCATAATTCAGTCAGGTCTGTAATAGTGTCAGCAGGCTAGGTGGTTAGGAAAGAGTTTATCAATTCATTTAAAAGTTTAATACCATTTTTATTGCCCCATCCTCTTTAAACCAAGCTAGGCCACCTGTCACGTGCTTCCATAACACTCTTTACTTACCTTATAAAAGTTTAGTTGTCACATGCTAGCACTATTTATTGCCTACTGTAATGACCAACAGAGCAAGGACCATGTTGCTCTTGCTTACACTATGTCCCCAGTACCTAGTACACTGCCAGATACAAAGTAGACATGCAATAAATATTTTACTTAAAAAATGAATGAGGCGCTAAGCAAGACACTGTGCTAAGCAGAGAGATGAAGCAGATTGGAATATAATAAAACCAGAATTCAAAGATGGTGGAGAGACAATACAGGGGTGGAGCCAAATATTGTAAGGACAGAAGTTTATACAAATTGAGAGGACCAATTTTAAAAAAAGAATATAAAATTATAAATACAAAATTAACTGCCTCATCTTGGAAGAGGTTCATGCAATTGAAGGTAGTTGAAACTTAAGCTTCATTATCTTCATAGTAAATACATCTCTGGTCAGAAGTGGACTTAATGTACCAAATACTGTGAAATCTCTGAAGAGTGATTAGAGATCTCAGCTAGGGAAAATGAAAGATATCCTAGAAGAGATAAATTAGGAGCTTGATCTTACAGAAAGAAACTAAGGAAAGGGATTGCAGGTGAAGAAAGATGCTGAAACACAGATGAGAAAGAGTTAGAGCCTATCTGTGGAAGAGTTAGAGTACTTTTTGGCTTGTGTGGGGATGGGTGGGACAAGTCTTAGGATAGTGGTTCTCAAAGTGTATTCCTGAGTCAGCAGCAGCAGTATCACCTGAGAACGTGTTAGAAATGCAGCTGCTCAGACTCCAGCCCAAGCTTATTTAATTAGAAACTCTAGACATAGGACAGAGAAATCTATATTTTGACAAGGCCTCCTACTGACTCTGATGCAGTTAAAGTTTGAAAACCAATACTAGGAAGGTACTTGAGTGTCAGATGAAGCTATTTTATTATTAAAAATTCAGTTTCAGGCTACATAACATATAAATGGAGAGAAATAAAAAAGGATTATGACATAAAAAGAGAGATTTCTCCTCATCTCATACCCCAAAATAAATTACAGATAAATTAAAAAGTTAAAGTAAAAAAATGCAATCAGATCTTGGGTAGAAGAAAAGATTATTTCAGCATAAGGCCAATAATAGAACCCATAAAGGAAAACATTTATAGTCTTGTTTTAACATGAATTTAAAACATTTGTAACATTAAAATTAAAAAGGAAACAACAAACTAGAAAGAAATATATGCAACATATATCTCAAGTAAAATGATAAAAAGTTTAGTTTACAAAACATAAACAGCCTGTAGAAAAATAGGCAAAAGACATAAACTGAAAATTCACTAAAGAAATACAAATGGCCAATAAACACATGAGAACTATTCAAGTTCACACACACACACACACACACACACACACACACACACACACAAC
>NW_017732006.1:585395-600208 GCF_001890085.2 Hipposideros armiger | reverse complement strand
CCGCCGCCGCCTCGGAGCTGCGCCTGGGTTGGCCCGGCTGCCCCGGGGGACTGGTGAGTGTGAGGGAGGGGCGGGCCGGCGGGGCGCTGGGCTGCTGCCGGAGACGCGGGCGTGCGGGCGCAGCTTCCAACGGGAGAAGGCAGGAGAGACCGGATGGCGTCTTTTAAACCGAAACGCTGCCTTCGTTTTCTGGCGGGATTGCGGCCCCCCTCCCCCATCGCGAAGGCTGTTGCACCCCTTGCTGAGGACGCCGCCACCCTGGCTTTCCTCGGCCCCCTAGTGCTTTTTTCCGTAGGCGCTTTAATGTCGGGGCTTGGGAGTCCCCGCTAGTCGCCGGGCCTAGGTGTGGGGGTGCGTGGAGCGAGGGTGGAGACGCCTGGGGCCCCGTGGCGGCTCCTGCTCGGCCCCATCGACGGGCACGCCCTGCGGCGCCTGGGCTCCGACGCCCATCGGTGCCACGCTGGCCCTTCGGCCCCTCCAGGCGGCATGGGGACCCTCCGGCAGCGCATCCGCGTGCTCGCGCCCCTAGTCGCAGCCGCAGCAAGAAGGCGTCTGTCCAGTCGCTCAGGACTCCAAACTTGAGTCTAAGCAAGCCGCTCTTCAGGGTGCTTATACACACACCCCTTTTCATTTTGTTTTTCAGTACAATTTAGGGACACGAGTAATTTGAAGCAGTTTATCTCTTTGCAAAGAGCTAAAGACTGGTAACATCAGCAAAGACTGACAATAAGTTGGACATATAAGCGGGTTCTACTTCAAGCTCTCCTGCAACGTTTTTGTATACATTTTGTATACATTCTTTTAAAATCTGGAAAACATACTTATTTTAAAATGAAGGTGAAAAGAACGTGCTTTTAAAACTCTTTAATATAAAAATGCAGCTTTTATTGTAAATGCTTGTTTTGTATTTATACCAATTAAGAAGAGAATATTTACATTGCATGAAAGGCCTTTAAAAAGTTCTATTTAATGTCATTGCCGACTGCCTATTATGTGTATGGTCTGTTTTGTACCTAGACGTTCTTATTGTTGAAAGAGACAGGTGGAAAGTTGCTGACATGTGTTTTGTAAGTTGCTTTTTTAAATTAATGTTTTGTGTGGCCTGATCTCATTTTTGTAAATGTAAAATGTATATTCATATCTTAGCATAGGATGATGTCTAATAGTCTATACTTCAAAATGTTAACTGATTTTTCAGGGCGAATAGATTCTACGTGATTTGATTAATTTAGGGTGGGGTTTTTTTTTTTTCTAATTTTCCTTCAGTGACATGTATTACCGCTGTAGTTTGCTTTTAAGTGGGGAAGGGGGAGTGAATGATAAGCTGCATGAGATTCAGAATCTTCCATACGAGAGGAGAACTAGAGAACAAATGTTTATATGACGTCTCTAAAAAGCCAAACTTCTTCATTGGCGCCGTTATGCATGCAAAAAAGCATATAAAAACATTTGCTGAAATGAAGGATGGGTAGCATTTTTTATCTTGAGTGCGCATTTTACCATCTCGTCCTGGTCAGGGTGATCCTATTCCTTTCACCTGATGGTCTGAATCCAGGCCAGTTTGCAACATTAATTTTTATGCCATGCTTGGTTTCCTTTTCTTTTTTATTCTTCATGTTTGAAAGAATTTGAAATGTATGCTCAAATAACAAGAGGCTACTTTAACCTGCTCTGCTGACAGTTTTCAGTGTTCTCCCTGAAACTTGTGGAGCATTTCAAACGTGAAGTGTAAAGCTTTTGGCTGTATAAATTCTGGAAGTGTACAAAAGAAGGATTAGGATTAAGTCTTGACATTTTAGTTTATTACATAAATATAAAAACTTTTTTTTTTGGATGCACTTGATTGGGATGGGCTCAAGAAATTATATTTGTTTAGTTAAGGCATTATATATCGATAACATTTCTGTAAGTCTGGTTGTCAGTTTCTTTGGATGATTTCCTTCCCCTCCTCCCAGTGAGTGGCTGAGTAAAAACTGGAAGCAAGATGTAACTTGCTTGTAATAGTGATTAGCAGTGGTTTGTTTATTCACACAGTTGTTTGAAATCCGGGAGTCAGAAAACATGCATTTTCATCTCTGATTCTGCCATTTAGTTGACTTGACTTTCACTGACTCTCTCCTCATCAGTAAAATTGGGGTGGATTTAGATAGTAGCTCTTCTATGTACCTCATGTGATTGTTGTGATAGTAGCCCCTCTAAGTACTTCACAGAATTGTTGTGAACACCAAGTAAAATAAGGGTTAAGAAGACGCTCAATAAACTAAAAAGCACGATCTTAGTACCATATGATCACATCACCTGTAGCACTGATATACCCAGAACGTAATGAAGCAGCAAAAATACTGGGTTGTCGGAAAAGTCATAACATATTTTTTCTATGTTTTTTGTTGCAAAAATGCGTCATGACTTTTCCAACAACTCAATGGTATGTGCACCTCTTAATTCCTCACCACTAGAAATGGATGGTCTTAGTAATGATGCGAAGTTCTGCTTGTTGTGTATATCACCTTATAAGAAAAGCAGCATATAAAACTGATGGAGAAAACCTCTTTTTCTGACATTCCTTCCTTGCCCACTACTACAGTGGAAAGAACACTAATCTGAAATGGAAGAGGTAGTTCTGTTTCTGACACTAATCTGTTACTTGAATTGGGTGATCACTTTATTTCTCTGTTTCCAAAACTTGGGCTTTAAAATTGATTAGAAATTTATTTGTTCAAATCCCAACCCTACCACCTATTAAGTATCCCCTTGACTTTACTATGCCTCAGTTTCTGTGTCAATAACAAAATATTTTGAGAGAGTGTTGTGGATTTTGTATATCATAGGATTAAATAAGATACAGTATGTGCACAGTCTAGTATATAGTTAGTGATCAATAAGTGATTTTAATTATACTATTGGTAAATAATCTGTGAGGACTTAAACAGTTAAAAGTCTGTGGTTTGGTGTTTGCTTTCATATTTGCTTTCATCAAGACTGAATAAATTAATGTAGATTTATATTCTTATTTTGGTGTTAAGATATAGCTTTAGAAAGTAAATTCATTTCAAACATGACATTTACATATACTCTCATATTTGTCACTATAAACATTTTTAATAATACAGTATGTTCAAAAGGATATTATACTTGAATTAATTTTGTATAACTTTCTAATTGATTAAAGATCTTGGTAACATTGTATTCTTGAATCTCAGAAATGAACTACATTTTTGCTTATATGACTTCTGTCATGTTTTCCTACAGGCATTTTTTACCACTTGTGAAAACTTCGCTGTAATTCATTTTTCCTCACTCCCGTATTAAGAATTATATCAAGTAAGTGGAAAGTGGTAAAACGAATGAGTCAATTTTATAACAGTCCATGAGAATTTAATTGTACAATGATTGCCATACCTATTTTGTTCTCAATAGAATGTTGAATGTGACCTAATAAGAAAAGGATTTTTTCTTGAAAATTGTATTTTGAGCTATGTGATAAGTATTTTTGCTGAAAGCCAGGTTATCAGTACAGATTTGTGAAAATATTTTAAGGGAGCATATCCACCTTTTGCTTGAAAACTATCAAAATACTCCCAATTATAAGAAATGTAACTATTTTATTCTTAATATGGTGCCATAGGCTCAATTTCTTTTTTATAAAAAAATAATTTAAGCATAAGGCTTATTGTAATTATCCAGTTCTCACAATTACATCAACATTTGAAAAAGAATTCTTAACCTCACTAAGAAAGAAAACAGAAATTGGTGTCTTGCCTTTAAACTTGATCAGAAAAATCCAAACTATAAACAGGTGTTTTTTTGGTGGTGTTTTTAAAATATTTTATTGGGGAATTGGGGGGGGGGCAGTGTTGGAGAATTGGGGAAGGAGAACAGCCAAGTTGTTGTCCTTCAGTCTTTGTTGTGGAGGGCGCAGCAAGCTCAGCTCTTAAGTCCAGACGTGCTGTTCAGCTCAATTACTTGTAGGTGGGGGTAGCCACCATCCTATGTGGGAGTCGAACCAGCATTCTTGTTAAGAGTGCACGCTCTATCCACTGAGCAATCCGGGCGACAGCTCAGCTCAAGGTGCCAAGTTCAGTTTTTAGTTGTGGGTAGTCCACATCTCAAACAGGCAGTCTTGTTGTTAGGAGCACATGCTCTCACAAGCTGAGTCATCCTGCCACCTGTTGGCAGCTCAGCAGCAGCTCAGTTCAGGCGCATCTCACTGGCCCATGTGGGAATCGAACCAGCAACCCTGTTGCTCAGAGTTCGCACCCTTAAGCAAGCTCTTAACCAACTGAGCCACTCCGCCGGCCCCAGAGGTATTTTTTTTAACATTTCTCTTATGAAGTCGATTTTCATGTGACACACAAAATTCATACTGCCAATAAATTCTTAGGTTAGAAGGAATTTTTATAACAATATTAACTAGTTATTTGTGACATTTTTAATTTTTTTCCATTTTTAGATTGAAAAGATATGAATGAATATCCTAAAAAAAGAAAAAGGAAGACTTTACACCCTTCTCGTTATTCAGGTTAGTGAATTATTTTAAAGTTGGGCTGTGGATTAATTTCTATGCAATTATATTCCCATTGATTTTCTCATAAATGATGATAAGAAATACCTGGGTCAATTTTTAGGTAGAGAAAACTTTAAATACATCATCTGAATATGTATTCTTCATTGTCTACCATGTGCTAGGCACACATCAGAGCTGACAGACATTATTTAACCCCTACAACTTCATGGTTTATAAATATTTAAAAGTAGATACCCAAGGTCGCATACTTACACAGCATAATTAGGATTTGCTTATGTGCTTCCCAAGCTTGTGCTTAATACACAATCATAACCTTGTTGGAAGATTCTTTGCATCATTGGGGTAAAATATCTTTATCCTGTACATTACTTTCAGAAATAAGAACTTCCATTTTGATTGTGTAATTTTAGATCTTTTGTTTGAGGCTGGCTCTGCTATCTTGGCAGTACTAAGGAGAGAGGTCTTTGTGGCTATCTATAACTCATATACCTCACATACGTTTACTTGGGGCAGTCCCAATCATACCTGTTAGTCCACAACCTACACATTCTTCCTGTCTGAGGAAATTAAGCCTGGCTTACTGCTTACTGGCCCCTCCCAGGCAAGACTTGAAATGACTATATTCAGAAGCTCTAACTGGCCCTCAGACCATTTTCTCTGTGCATTATGCTTTCTCTGCACTATATGGCATATCTTCTTGGTAGTTAATTCACTGTTTTTTTGCAGAATACTTTGTATAAGTACAAAGTATTTATACTTTGTGGCATTCTGACAGTAAATAAAATGTATCTGTGTGCACCACAGTATCTTGTATTGTATAATTTGTGATTCTTTCAAAGCTCAATGTTAATATTATATCTGAAATATAAAAGCTATCATAATTGAAGGAAATATTAATACTTTATTGCAAATACTATGAAAATTTATATATGTTAGATAAAGGGATGGCTGTCATTTAATGTATGTATGTATGTTGGCTTGAAAATTTTTAAATTTTTTTTGTTCAGATTCCTCTGGAATAAGCAGAATTGCAGATGGATTCAATGGAATTTTTTCTGATCATTGTTATAGTGTCTGTTCTATGAGACAACCAGACTTAAAATATTTTGACAACAAAGGTATATCTTATATTTTCCAAAATATTTTTAATTGCTTTTATATATTATTTCTTATTTGAAAATGATGTTATAATTTTGAAATGGGCGAGTGTTTAAATTTGTTTAAATGCAAGAAAACAAAAGTGTTCTTTTGTAAGAAAGCAATTAAGTGAATTTTAATTTTTAGAATTCTTTCAGATATATAAGTAAAAAGCGCATTTTCCTAAATACATTTTAGTTGGCTAGGAATTGGTGGCAAAGCAGAAGTGACCCAGAATTGGGAGCATTTGTAGTGAAAGGTTAAGCATGTTATATACGGTTCATCCACTCAGCTATACCTTTCAGCCTGGAGGGCTAATGGAAAGAAAGAATAAAGGATGAAGGATTTGGTCTTTTTCAGTCTTCTCATCCTCTACTGACTTCTCTTTTCTCCATTGGGTGAATGATAACAACTTGCATTTGTTTTCTTCTTCCTCTGAAACCATCAAAATCCCAAATTCCCTTGAGTTCCTGTTACAGATACAGAAACAGAAATTATTTAAAAAAAAACAGATGAAGTCAGAGACATCAGTACAAACTCATGTTTGGTTTAATATAAACAGATGGTTACATAACAAAAATATTTATAAGTATGTCTATAAATACACGGCAGTATACACAAATATTTTTTGCTCTGTTAGTTGAGAGAAATGACACCCCTAAAAGAAATGACACTCCAGTAGCAGTGAGCACATCTAGTGTCCAGATCTTGGTTTTTAATACTGTTTTCCAATAAAAGGAACTAGGGCTTCTTGGAGAAATGGCTGATTCTAGTTCTGGGGCAGGAAATATACAAGATGAGCCTAAAGTATCCTATAGTGCCAGAAAATACGGAAGTACTCAAAACGCTCACACGCAAACACTACAGGTATGCCAAAGGAGCACAGGAGCCAATTAAAAGAGCTCCCAATAGCCAAAGCTGAAACAATTTGAGGGGGAACATTGAATTATAACCCAAAGTATAAAACAAATAGCCATGAGTCTATACTAATATAAATAAATGATTGAATAAATAAATGAGAAGAAACAAATCTCTTGTACAGAAGAATCCCAAATTAAAAGTCTGTTAAAACAACGACATGTTGAAATCCAGTTTGCTGTATGGACCTGTATTTCAGCTTCTCCCTGCTAACTTGACAACACTGCATCTGGGCTGAGAATAAAGGCTCATTGAAACTCAGTAATTAAACTTAAAGTTCCTAAGTAATTTTGAAAAGTGTGTTCTAGTCCAGGGGTTGGCAAGCTGTGGCTCGCAAGCCACACGCAGCTCTTTGGGTACATACACGGCTCTGAAGTAAAATTGAAAATGAAAACTACCATAGTTTCATTTATAAAATTTTTAAAGGGTATTATTCACATAATGGTGATTTCATTTGTTTTATGACTCTCCAATAATTTTTAAATTGTTGTGAGGAACAGATTGGCTCTTCCATCTCAAAAGTTTGCTGACCCGTGTTCTAGTCCAACTGGGGCATGGAAGCAAAAACAGTTACTTCTTTGGACAGACTTTCTGTGTGTCTGTGATATATATAACCTCTTTTCATGGCTAAATCTAAGCCCTTAGTTCCTGTTAGAATTCAAAATTATACATAAAATATGTGGTGCTTTGTGTTATAATTAATGTTTAATGCTTTGATATAAATAATAAGTGTTTTTCAAAATTTCTTTTTACAGATGATGATTCTGATACAGAGACATCAAATGACTTGCCAAAATTTACAGACGGAATCAAGACCAGAAACAGAAATCAGAATTATCTTGTTCCCGGTCCCGTACTTAGAATCCTAGACCACACTTCCTTTTCTACAGGTTAGGGAAACTAAATAATAGCATTTGCGTATTTTGTATAGATGAATGATGAAATAATGCATAAAATAATTTTTTTGCCAGTTATTTAATAGGTCTTACAATAATGGGCTTGTTTGATTTTTCAGAAAAATGTACTGATATTGAAATCTGTGATGAAGAGTGTGACTCACCTGAACCAGTCCACCAGCAAACCCAAGAGGAGAGCCCTATAGAAGTTCACACTGCTGAAGATGTTCCAATCGCTGCAGAAGTGCATGCAATTTCTGAAGATTATGATATAGAGACAGAAAACAATTCCTCGGAAAGTCTCCAAGACCAAACTGAGGAAGAGCCACCAGCTAAACTTTGCAAGATTCTTGACAAGAGCCAAGCTTCGAATGTGACTGCCCAGCAGAAATGGCCTTTACTGAGAGCTAATAGCAGTGGCCTCTATAAATGTGAACTTTGCGAGTTCAACAGCAAATACTTTTCTGATTTAAAGCAGCATATGATCCTGAAGCATAAGCGTACTGATTCAAATGTGTGTCGAGTATGCAAGGAAAGTTTCTCTACCAACATGCTTCTGATCGAACACGCCAAACTGCATGAAGAGGATCCCTACATTTGTAAATACTGTGACTATAAGACAGTCATTTTTGAGAACCTCAGCCAGCACATTGCAGACACCCATTTTAGTGATCACCTTTATTGGTGTGAGCAGTGCGATGTGCAGTTCTCCTCGAGCAGTGAACTCTACCTACATTTCCAGGAGCACAGCTGTGATGAACAGTACTTGTGTCAGTTCTGTGAACATGAGACAAATGACCCAGAAGACTTGCATAGCCATGTGGTAAATGAACATGCATGTAAATTAATCGAGTTAAGTGACAAGTATAACAATGGAGAACACGGACAGTACAGCCTCTTGAGCAAAATTACCTTTGACAAATGTAAAAACTTCTTTGTGTGCCAAGTATGTGGTTTTCGGAGTAGACTTCATACAAATGTTAACAGGCATGTTGCTATTGAACATACTAAAATTTTTCCTCATGTTTGTGATGACTGTGGGAAAGGCTTTTCAAGTATGCTGGAATATTGCAAACATTTAAATTCACATTTATCTGAAGGGATTTATTTATGTCAATACTGTGAATATTCAACAGGACAAATAGAAGATCTTAAAATTCATCTAGACTTCAAGCATTCAGCTGACTTACCTCATAAATGTAGCGACTGCTTGATGAGGTTTGGAAATGAAAGGGAGTTATTAAGTCACCTTCCGGTCCATGAGACAACTTGATTATTCTCTTTAACTTCATAATGTTAATGTAAAATAATAAATACGACTTTTTTTGGAGATGTTAAAATGGATTATTTTAAACACAATTTATGAGAATTGCCTTAAGATTTTTTAATTGTCCAATTTTCTTGGCATTGCTACATTTTTCAGCATATGGTTGTATACTAAATGTAGTATGTTCAATGCATGGTAGTTCATAGTTTTAACCTCTCGGTGACTAACATCCTGTTTCTTGCATGCGCTCCGATTTAATGAATTGATAGGAAACAGATGTACTAAAGAAACTATTTTTATTTCTGTAACCATAGGTGCTATTAACTGTTTTAAACTCAAAACAAGCTCAGTTTTTCATATAGAAAGTCATTAAACTGTTGCACTACCAGCATTAAAATGCAGCATAATGTACAATAAGTCCACCAATACTCCCATTTTAATAACCCAGACCCTTCCTTTGCATTCTCCATCAGTAATTATCCCCACGTCAATCACTGGACTCTCCATCTGTGTGATTCTTTTTTTTTTAGTTGAGCCATCCTGCCCCACCTGTTGGTAGCTCAGCTGCAGCTCAGCTCGGGCCAGAATCAAACTGGCGACCCTGTTGCTCAGAGCTCACCCTCTTGAGCAAGCTCTTAACCAACTGAGCCACTTGGCCGGCCCTTGTGTGATTCTTTTAATAACACTAGAAGGCCAGTGTAATAGAAAAGATCTGGTTTTCTTGGCAGTCTTTTTTTTTTTTTTAAATCATCACTTTATTTTAGCCCCTGTATATGTGTTACATAATTTAAGGTGTCGGTGGGGAGGAACTGGTAAGGGATTGGACAATGAGGAAGTAATATTTCATAACTCTTAACCTGTTCGCATTTCATTTTCAGTTATGCAACTGCAAAGTCATGCCCAAACTTCTGACGACAAATCATTTATTGACCTGAAGTATTAATTCTGAATTGGGAAGATGTGGTAGCTAAGGGGCTGCTAGCATGATAATGTATAAATTACTTTTGATAATGGTAAAATAATCTTAGCTTCTATATTAGTTTCCTCTGGCTGCCATAACAAAGCACCACAAACTGAGTGGCTTAAACAAATTTTTATTTTTTTGAAATTTATTGTCTCAGTTCTAGAGCCTAGAAGTTCAAAATAAAAATGTTAGCATAGTTTGTTCCTTCTGAGGGTTGAGAGAGAAGGATCTGTTCCCCGCCTTCCTCCTTGGCTTATAAATGACCATCTTTACGTTCGTATGGTGTTCTCCCTGTATGCAAAGCTGTCTCCATATTTCCCCTTTTTATAAGGACACCAGTCATATGGATTAGAGCTGACACTAGTCATATGAATTAGGGCTCACCCCAATGTCTATTTAGTAAAGACAGTACCCTCAAATAAAGGTCACATGAAGAGGTACTGGGGCCCAGGACTTCAATATATGAATTGGGGGGGAGGAAAGGAGAGACACAACCACAAAAAACAGCTTCTAAATAGAAGGATAAAAAAGATAGAACTTCGTGTATCAGTGGCCTCAAACAATACTGAAGCTCACAAACAATATTGTTTGGGAATAAAGATATAGTTGAAACCAATTTATAACCTATGATTTTCCCACTTCAAAAACCATGGGAATATATGCTATTTTAAGAATGGTGACAAAATATTTTCAAAACCAATCATTTTTATCTACTGTTTTGTCATACTTGTATACGCATACCTGTATTCCTAGAAACTATCATTCCATCTGATTGAAACTTTCCAGGTAGGGAGGGCTCTCTGATACAAATGTTTCCTAGAAGACTTAACATTATAATAGTTTAAATTAGAAGAGAACCTTAGAAACCATCTGGCCTAAATTTTTTTGGTTTTCTAAGCTTCTTGTAGAAATAGAAACTTAGGTTGTTTTTAGGTCAAGGTCACAAAATCATTATAGCAGACAGGAGTGAATCCAAGTTACTTGGCTTCCAGTCTAGGGATGTTTCCATTACACCATGTTACATAAAAATCTAAGCTTTGTCCTTGAGATGTTTTTCGATGACTACTTAGTTGTCCAGCTGCTTTTTTGGTAATTATTTTTATACTTTTTTGATACACATCTATCTCCAAGAACTTGATTTTCAGGAAACAAACCTTAAGTAATGCCTTGTATTTTATTTTTTAATGCTGTATTTTATTGCTTTACATTTCATCAGGTGTTAGTAATCAAATTAACAGTACTGTAATGAAACTAAAAAGATTAAATCCAAGTTTTCAAAACATAATTTTGTACTTTTTGAAGAATCTGCAGCTTGAGGCAACATCCCACTGACAATGTGTCCGATAAAAATTTGTGGCTTTGACTCAGCTTTCAAATAAATCTGACTGACTATAAATTGCTGAGGTAGCTGGTTTATATTTTTAGCTTAACGAACCTCTTTGGAAAAACAAACCTACCTAAAAAGAAATTTTCCAACTACTTCGGTTTTTTTTTTTCCTCTCATTCCCACTATATTTCCACTATATTCTTTGTGACTTGAACCACAATTCAAGTGTGAGAAAACAAGTGATAATGATGTTTATTAGCACTACAATAGAATTCTTGGCAGCAGTGAACAGTAGTGACAGGTCATTTTTTTTTTCTTGCTATTTTTATCTTCATCTTGTAATGAGTTACTGCTTTTGAAATTCCAAAGCATTTCCTCTGTACTCCAAAATTTCAAAGTGACTGTGCACTACTCAACAGCCTCTCCTCTTCCTACTTGTTAATTTGCCAGTTTTACCATTTTTAAATCATCTTAGATTTCTCTGAATGTATGACATCACACATTAACCAGTTCCTCAGTTTCACTGGGCCTATAGTGGGTTGGTAGGTGATTGCTGAATTGTTGGCAGATATATATAGGATTTTTTTTTCAATAGCTTAATACTATTCCTAATTTTTGAATCCGACTTACAAAGCATTGAATTGCTTAATTCCTGGCACTTTACCATTAACTTACACTTTCCTCGTTTTGCCAATCATACTATCTTCTGCAACTAGTTTAATATAAAGCCCAAACTATCGTGATTAATTTTTTAATGGAATTGTAATGCATAAAAAGCACTATAAGTTATGTAAATCTGAAAAAGCTAATAAAAATCAAGTGGCCACAGTCTTCTTGGGAAGCGGATTGACTTACCAAAAAAACCAATACTCATTAAGAATTTAAGTGAAAATAAATATTAAAGCTAAATGTTAATCCCAATGGAGAAGCAAATTTGGTTAGGTTACTCCACAATTAAGTCTCATCATTATAAATTAAAAATAAAATTTTGCGTGTAACTTTCAATTCCGATAACTGAAGATGCAAAGCATCTAAAGAATGAGATTGAGTTTATGGACTGACAAAAATGCCTTATATTGGTTTAGCTTTCCAAAAAAAGTTTTAAGACATTAAAATCTAAGAAAAAATATGTACATTTGTGGTGTAAAATATAAATTCACAAAGCTAAAAGTCACATGTAATTTACATGTTTATATGAAGTTATATGTTCAATTTGTAAGTTGAAAAATTTTAAGAGCCTATCAGAATTGTTTGGAGTCTACTTTATACTAGTGGTTTAAAAAATAATTTTCTGGATAAAGACTACTTCATACTAGTGGTTTAAAAGATAATTTTCTGGATAAAGCACGAATCACCACAACTTCCTTATTAAGTTCATTCTCCTTAGTCACTACCTGAACCCAAAATAAATCACAGTTGTGAAAAGTAATTCACTCATTTTTAAAAAAACAATTTTCTCACATTGCTAAATAGGAATATTGTATTATCTACTAGTCTTATTCCCATACTTTAAGAGAAATGATTATTTAGACAGCTTTGAAAAGGAATTTTTGTTATCACAACCTTTGAAAGTTTGCTATTTTTGGCTTTAAATAGGCAAATAAATATAACCTGGATAACCTTTTTTCTTGCTAAAAATATTGAGCTGAATAAATTATATCCTGGAAAAATTTAATGAAAAGTATGTCTTGAATGAAAACACAAAAAAACAAAGTTTTTTAGTTTTTAATATCTGATCCAGATAGTGTCCACTACTGAAAAACATTACAGTTGGAAATAATGGACACTTTTGCCCTTGCTTTTCAGAGTAAGCTGAGATCAGGAATTGGAAACATACCCATCAAAAGTAATTTTTGGTGGGTAATTGTTTTTGTTTTTTTTAATCCTCTGCCTAGTGGCCATTCACCATGCTGTTCTGAATTTTCGTTGGCTGAAACTAAGAATATGGAATTCCCTTTTCCTGTCTACCTTGTTCATTTTATTTCGGGTTACCTGTTTATGGCATTATTCATGTTTCTAAACCATAGTCCTCAAACTATATTCTATGGCTAATTGCCCTCATCTTTGCAACTCTTCCTCACCTCATGTGGGTCTTCAAAGTCTCAAGAGATTAAAAGGTTTCCCAATTAAGATGAGAGTGGATTTTAAAAAAAATTCTTCCCTCTATTCTTTGAACTGTGTTAAAATATACACCATATACCATATTACTTGCTTTTATAGCCTGTAAATATGTATTCCTGTCTAACAGTTTGTGCTGAATTTATAAATTGCAATGTGTCTTTTAAGCAGAATATCATGGCACAGATCTTACTAAGCAATTCTTTATGGTTACAAGAGTATGGTTAAGTTCTTTACAGCACTGATCCAATGTGCTTTAGTGAACAACTAAAATGCTGAAGTAAAGAAACTAACCTAGAATGACAGAATGTTAGTTTGGGAGGGACCTCAGAGATCATCTAATCCAGACTCATAAAAGTACACAACATATATAAATAATTGTATACGGCACATAGCTTTATTTTCATGGTTGTAAATTGTATGTTGTAAAATATAATGAGCACATCAAATATGATTCATGTATATTTTTACTCAGGACAAAACATTTTTTAAGAAAACAAATTGATTTAAAGAAGAACATGAAGTAAATAATGACACATGGACATGGAAAAAATTGGGTAGGTGATACATGAATGACTGAAATTTGAGAATACAAAATTCTGATTAAACTTATTTATAGCTTAGAAAAATGGTCTATTACATCATTTAGTCAAATACTGTTTAAGCTAGAATAAACCGGATTTACACCTCCCCCCCACCACTTTTCAAAGACTTTTCTTTAGAAAAAGTTAAAATGTACCCTATTTTGTTTTAATGGAATGTCCTAGCAGACATCTAAATGATGCATTAGAGTACTGGACCAAAGCATATATGACTGATTTCTAATCCCTGTTTGCTAAATGTGTGACTGTACCCGTGGACAATGGGTGTAATGTCACTAAATTTTTCTCAAATAGTCCATGGACTCTTTGCAACTCTTTAAAAACTTCCATTTCACTACTCTTCCAATTTAACAGCTATGGAATATCTACTATCAAGCCATGTATTTAGGGATACAGGGATAAATAAACTATGGTTCTTGTCCTCAAAGAGATTTACCATATAAGGCAGGAAACTTCCCTGACACCTTCCTGAACTCCAGTTCAGCTAAAATATCAAATTGAGTGCCTTTTTGTGTTTCTAACTATTTGCTTAATGCACAATGCTCCCATAAACATTCTTGTATGTGTTGAGGTGTTTTGGGGTTTTGGATGTTGGGGGAGGGGATTTTTTTTTTGTATACTTGTGATTAAATACTTCCAAAATATTATCCAGAACAGCTACAGTTTATACTCTCACCAGCAGATAGATCATGTTTCCCTACATCTTCATCAACAATGTCATACAACTTTTTAACTTTCTGGAAATCTGAGTGGCATAAAATAGTATGTTAATATTGTTTAAATTTGTATTATCTGATTACTAACAAGGTTGAAAATATCTTGATATGTTTATGAATCATTTTGGGTTCTCACTTTTTGAAGTGCCTCTCCATATCATTTGTTCACTTTTCTATTGGGTTTTCTGGTTTTCGGAAGTTCTTCATAAATTTTAAATGTTGGTCCTTTGTTGACTATATATTCTGCAAAAAACATGTTCTTATATTGTCATCTATATGTTACTGATGTTTTTGGTTGAACAGAAATCTTTAAATTTAATGTAGAAAAGTCTTCACTTGTTAT
>NW_017732006.1:517385-585105 GCF_001890085.2 Hipposideros armiger | reverse complement strand
TTCCCTCAGTACTGTTTGTTAAATAATGCACCTTTCCCCAGTGATTCGTAATACCAATTTTATCACACATCAACTCTCCATAGGCATAACTGGCATATGGGTCTGTATTTGTATTTATTAGGCTCGTCTGTTTGTTCCTGCAACAGTATCACATGCTTTGACAATAACAGTATGCTTTATATATTATGGCTTTGCAATATGTCTTAATATCAGGTAGTGTGAATGTATCCTCTCTGCTCTTTTTGACAACTGTTTTAGCTATTGGTGGACTTTTTTTTCCATGTCAACTTAGAATTAGTTTCAATTCCATCTAAATGTCTTATTGGAATTACATTAAAATTATAGGTAATTTTAGAGGTAATTGACATCTTTACAATGTTTAATCTTCCCTTTTGTAAACATTGTATATTTCTCCATTTACTGAGGTTTTTTAATGTTCTTTTAAATTTTTTTCCATAAGTCATATGCAATTTTTAAGTTAACTCCTAGATTCTTTAGAATTTTGGTTGCTTTGACATGCTCTTATTTTCTAATTGGTTATTACAGGTATATAGGAAGGTTTCTGATTTTTTTGAACATTGATTTTGTATACAGGAACCTTGTTCAGATTTTAGGCTTTTTAGTTCTCATATCTGTCTTTGTTCAATTTTTAATGTAAATAATCATATGATCTGCCATAAATGACATATTTGTCTCTACTTCCATCTGCCAGTCTGTAATAGCTCTTTTTCTTATTACAGAATTTGTCAGTACTTCCACTAATCAGCAGAAGTAGCAATAGCAGGCATTCCTTTTTCTGTTCTTAGTCTTAGGTATAAGACTCCTAAAGTTTCCCCAATAAGTATACTTACTGCAGCTTTTGGTAGGTAGCCTTTATCACGTTTCTTATTATTCTAATAGCTTTCATATGTAGGCAGTAAACTTTAGCAATGACTATTGAGATAAACATGTGAGTTTTCTCCTTTAATCTACTAATATTATAAATTACATTGAATGATTTTCATGTTATTTTTGTATCCCTAGTAAAACCCTATTTGGAAAAAAAAAGTTTTTTAATACAACGTTGGCTTCAGTTAGCCAATACTTCATAGAGGATGTTTGCCTCTATATTCATAAGTGTGATTTTCTTTATTTACAGCTCCTATCCAATGTGGTATCAAGGTTATTCTAGTCTTATAAGTGAATTGGGCTATTTCTTCTCTTGTTCTATACTCAGCAAAAACCTTTGTGAGATAAGATTAATCTTTTCCTTAAAAATTTGGTAAAAAGTTACCTTTAAAATCATCTAGGCTTGGCTTTTTTTTTTTTAATGTAGGAAATTGCCATTTCAATTTCTTAAATACTTATTAGCTGATTCAAATTTGCTGTTTTTCTTGGGCTAATTTTGGTATTTGATGGTTTCCCAGAAATTTTATACTTCATAAAAGTTTTCATATGTATTGGCATTTATATTATATATCTAGTTATTTTCCCTCTGATTTGTGTTCCCCTCATTTTTGACATTCAAGAACAGATTTGGCAGTAATATGTCAAATATATAAGTTTTTAAAATAAATTTTAGTTTTTGTTCATTTCTGTTTCAGCTTTTATATTTTAATTTTTTTCTTCTTTCTGTTTACTTTGCTAGTTTTTGCCTCTGCGTCTGTTCCATAAACAGAAAAGCAGTGAATTAGATTACTTATTATATCAAAACTTATTTTTATAATATAATTCATAACATGCAATGTCACCTTTACTTTAAAATACAATAATTATATTAAACATGGAATTATTATTTACAGAACTAATAAAGGGATACCATTATGATTTTCAAAATTCAAACTATAAATAAAACAAAAGATCCCTTTGAGATCCCTTATGCTCAAAACAGATATGAGTGGTTAGGGGTTTCCCATAGTTCTTAAGTGGCATAGCATAGACTTGAACTTAGGTCTTCAGATTTCAAGTTCCGTAGTTTTCCACTAAAATGTTTCTTCTTCAATTTATGTTTGTTGAACAGATGTATGAATGATCTCAAGGGCGATGAATGCTTTCATCTTCCACATGCTGGTTGATGCTTAAAATTCATCCTTAAAATTTCATTTATTTTTTGCTAAATGCCTTAACACCATTGTAAATTATAGTGCTTATTAAATATATTAGTATTAGTTATATATGTTTTATTAAGAATTAAAAATATAAACTATTACATTTTTCTTATTATAGGAATACATGCCCAATGCAGAAAATGTGAAAACAAACAAGTACAAAGAAAAGAAGTAATATCACCAATCAGAAATAAAATATGTATTACATATGATTTACAAAGTATCATTTTTATATACTGTGGCAATATGGTGAACATTACTCTATGTCAAGCACTTTTTAAAAACAAACTTTAATGACTACATCATATTCCATCCTGTGCATGTACCATAATTTATTTAACCCATTTCCTATAGGGGAATACTTGGATTATTTCGTTTTTCATGATTTTAAATAACATTTTGATTATTATATATTTATTTGTATTTTTGAATATATTTATAATATTTGATTATGTATTTACAGCTAAGTGTCTGTCCACGTTTGATCCTTTTCCTAGGGTTGCTGAGTCAAAAGGCCTACACATAAATTTTGAATCATTTTGCCAAATAGCTCACAACAATGTGACAGTTTTATGTGTCAACTTGGAGAGTCTATAGTACCTAGTTATTCAACCAAACGCTACTCTAGGTGTTGCTGGGAAAGTATTTGTGATTAACATCTACAATCAGGTGACTTCATGTAAAGGATATTATTTTGAGTAAGCTGGGTGGGATGATCCAGTCAGTTAAAAGGCTTTAAGAGCAGAGCTGAGGTGCTCCTAAAAAGGAATGCTGCCTTTAGACTGCAGTGTGAGCTCTTACCCAAGAATTTCCATTCTGCCCTTACTGACTGCAAGCCCTACATACATATTTTGCCTAGTCAACCCTTACAATCACATAAGCCAATTTCTTCCAATAAATTTCTTACCCTATAAAACCTGACTGATACACACAGTAACCCGCCTGCCAGTAAAGTATGAGGATGCCCTTGGTCATTTGCATCACAATGTTTTTAGATAAATACACAAATTTTGTTAGATTATAATTCCAAGAATTCCTAACAGAAATAATTAGCATACTGTGTTTATGTGTGTTTTTATGGAGTGGGTAAGGAGAGTAGATAAGAGATTAAAAAACATAAAATACTGTGAAGTCAAATGATTCCAGTTTATTTCGCAATTATGTCTAGGGACTTTAGTATATTGCTAATATTAAAAGCTATTTTCTTTTCATGGAATGCCTGCAATTCCAGCCAGTGGATTGGGTCCTTTAATAAACATTGTGAGAAATCTCTGTAGAGTCCAATACCCACAAAGCAACCAAAGTGACCTTTTAAAATATAAATCAGATCATATTACTCCCCAAGCTTAAAACAGCAAGCCATTGCACTTAGAATAAAATGTAAATTTCTGATCTTGGCCTATATGATTTTATACCTGCCTACCTCTCTAAACTTATTTCCACCAATCTGTTTCCTTCCCTTCACCCCGGACATATTGGCCGTCTTTCTTTTCATCCACCATACCACTCTTTCCTATGGACCTTTGGACTTCCCTGGTCCCCATTTTGGGCATTCTTCCTCCAGTTATTCCAAGGATTGGCTTCCTGGGGAAAGGAAGTTAATATTACCTGCTCAGGAAGGACAACCCTGTGAGGCTCACTCTTTCTTATTTTCCTTCAGATAGTCTATCCCATTGCCATTTTTCTTCTTCAGAATATCTAATTTATTGCATTTGCTTATTGATATTCACCTGTTGCAACAGAACAATATTTATCCAGTACTTACTATATGTGCAGCAGGGTTCTAAGCACTTTACATGCTATTAACCCATTTAATTTTCAGAACTCATAAGGTGGGTATTATTAGTACTCCAATTTTATAGATGAAGTACATGAGGCTCAGGAAGATCAAGTGGCTTCACTTGCAAAATTGCACATCTCTTGCCAGCTCTGGGAAGAAATCCCCAGGTCGTTTTGTTGAGCCATGTACAGACCAGCAGCAGCAGCTTCCCAAGGATGTTAGCAATTCACACTCTCAGGCCTCACCTCTAACCCAATGAATCAGAATCGGCAATTTACAAGATCCCCAGGTGATTCCAAAGTACAAAGCTTGAGAGTCAAAATGATACATCAATTCCCTAATTTCTTCTCACCTCTAAAGTAATTCAACACACACACATGCACCCACAGCTCCAAGCCCAAAAAGCCAATCGCACAGAACAGCGAGTAGTGGAGAGGTCAAATGGGTTTTCCATTATTGCAACTGGCCCAGCAAGCCCACACCCCTCGTCTGGTAGTTCCAACCCCCACCTCCTTTTAGCTCTCCCTGAGTAAACTAGCCATTGGCACCTACCTATCACTAGGCTGGTCAGAGCTTTGGAAACATTGAAAGAAGAAGGGAGGGGAAGCAGAAGGTGGGGGGTGAACAGCAAAACATTCCTTCGCTGCATTCCCGGCCCTCACAAACCTTGCCCTCGGCCCTTAACAAAAATGGCGCTCGACATAGGTGCACTTCCGGCCACGGAGCCAAACAAAACCGGGCACGGCGAGAGACCGGAAGTGACCGCCCTTTTGGCACGCCTCCCGCCTCTTCCCAGCCTCCCAGCCTAAGAGAATGAAGCGGCCTGAGGGCTGCGGCTGAACTGCGATTGCCAAGTGACAAGTCGGAACCAGGACAGTGTGAGTGCCCTCTGTCTTGGCCGCTGGCCGTTTCACTTCTCTAGGGGTGACCTTCGTGCGGCCAGGGACGAAGTTGGAGAGTCGTGCGCCGGGTGCCCTGTGACGAGGCGCCGCCGCAGCCCTGCGAGAAAGGGGCGACCGAGCCGGGCCGGCGGGCGGGTCCGGCCCGCGGAGCCCACGAGGCCGGAACCGGGAGAGGAGAACCCGGGCCGGGCCGGCGCCCGCGGGGCGGTGGTGGGGTCTGGCCCCTGCCTGCGGGCGGGGCTCCCGTGCCCGGTGTGAAAGGCCTGGATTCCCCAAGGTAGGTGATTCTCCCCGGCTGAGCCGGGTCGGTGCCGTCACCCTGCGCTTCCCACGGAGCTCCTTCGCCCGGGCGATTCCCGAGCCTCTGGAGTGTTCAGCCTTCCTGACGGCCACTCTGCTGCATTCCACGCGTACACACCAGGATTAGATTGGTGTTCAGTCGTTTTTGTTTTGTGTCTTTTTCATGAGAAGCTGCCCCCTAATTTTTTTTTTTTAACTTCGATCCCTTGAAGGTCTTGGTACTTTGGCTGGAAAAGTCAATGCCCGCTTTAAGCCTTGCCTCCTTATTAGGTGTGATGAGAATTACTTCTTTCTAAACGTCAATATTGAATTGTGATCTTGGAATTGTATTTCCTCACTTTGCATATATCCACCGCCATCCACCTAGAGCTCCAGGTTGAGAAACTTAATCACTTACTGTTTGTGAACTTGGCTTTTCACTAATTCTGTTCCGTCATGTGTATACCTAAGCGTCACATGTAGTCACAACTTAGCCACAGTTAGTTTCATCTTCACCAAAGGGAAATAAAGTAGAAATTGCAACTAAGATTTTGGCCAGTGGAGTTTATTTATTTTAACGGAATATCACTCAAAAGAAGTCTTTGACTAAAACACTTCTCCCCCAAAATAATTAAAAGCATTTTGACAGTTTAATTTATTTCATTGGGGAGTTAGTTGTCGCTGGAAAGTGTCATTAATTTGCAAGTGATTATGATCCAGTTTAATCTGCATTTCTCACTTTTTGTTTTCTCCCCCCAGTGGCATAATGGCAGAAACTGCTTCTCCACTGAAGCACTTTGTGCTGGCGAAGAAGGCAATTTCTGAAATCTTTGACAAGTTACTGGAGTTTGTTACTGAAGGATCACATTTTGTTGAAGGTTAGTTTCTCTAAAGTTTTTAAAATACTGTTGAAAATATACAAAGGTGCATTATTCTTTCAACCTTAGTTACTGAACACACATGGTGCTATATGTATGAGTGATGATATAACAAATAAAACCCATTTGTGCCCTCCAAAGGAAGATTAAATAGTATTACTAACAACTAAAAATAAGTGCTTGTATATGGGGTATTTTTCTAAGTATGTTGTTATAGTAATAACTCATTTAAAGACCATTAATAGCTCATTTATTATATATAACATAAATTAAAGCATTAATTTAATTATAATTAAGTTGAATAAATTTAATTTGAATTATATAATTATTAATTCATTTCAGTAATAGTAATAGCTCATTTAATCCTCATATCAACATTGAGGCACAATTTTAATCACTCATTTTAAAAGATAAAAAAACCAAGGTACAGAAAAATCAAGCAGGTTGCCCAAGACCACACAGCTAGTGAATGCCCAAGACTAAAAATGATGCAGCCCACATTTAGCCATTATACTTATCTCCTCCCCAACTCAGTAGTTATGCTAAGATCTCCAATCTGCCTTATCCTTTCCAATAAGGCTGGGGTACTGTGGGAAAGGGCAAGAAAAGTTTTCCCAAAATGAGTGTAACTGTTTAAACAGAGGTGGTGAGGAATGTCTTACTAGGGAATACTGCTTTAAGATAACGGTTGAAAACTTTTCTGGTTCTTAAGATTATGTGACCTTCAAGGGTATAATGAAAAGGGAGGGATTCTGTAAACTTCTCCAGTGGCAATGGGGAAACATTTTGTAGGTTGGTAGAACCAAACTTTTCCTTGTCCCTTCTTACACTCCCCACTTAGGGGTAGGGATCGTGCCTTATTATTGTGTCTCTATCACCAAACCTGACACAATTCAAATTTTGTTGGAATGAGAAAAAAAAAGTACTGGTAGAGAATCTTTTTGTTTCCAGTTTGAAAAGAATTTGAACTGGCACAGTGACTGCGAATAATATTTTTATTCTAAAAGAGTTGTTAGGAAATGAAAATGAAGTTAAATGTAACATATCTTTTGTGTATTGAGCCAGTTATAGATTGAGCATTATGCTTTAGAATCTATTTGATTTTACTGGTTCTAGAATCTCTGAAAAAAATGTTGCAAAAGAGACAAAGCAATACAGGAATAACATAGAACATGAAAAACAAGGCCGAATGTCATGATACTTAAGCCAGTCTTAACTTTTTTTACCAAATTACATATATTTTATTAATGTACTTGAAAAGTATGATGAGATATGTAAAGCTTGATTGAATTAGATGCCCACTGGGTAAGCTGTATCAGTGTTTATGTCTTAATTAGCACCACTCAGATAACCAAATGAATCACTGTATTTTTATCTGCAGAATGAAATGATAAAAATATAACGGTGAGCATGTGTATTCCTGAAATAGAAACAAAGCTGAAAGGCTTTTCTACTTTTCAAACCCAGGCCTTCTCAGTTACCCCTATCCTTGGAGGAGGGGAGTTTGGAGCTGGGGTGGGATTCAAGCTGCATGTTCTCTTTTTATGTGAAATGAGCTTTTTTGCTCCATCCTGGGGAAAGTAGACAACAAGTGATTAAGGTAGCAAAGTCTTACCTAGCTTGCAGACCTCCATGAACCATATCTTTATTTTTTGGGGGTGGGGAGAGGGGACATTCAAACTTGACTCTTTCTTACCATGTGGATTGCTCTTCTTACTCAGCTCAAGATTTGAAGATCTAATCAGGAGGGGGACAATAATAGGTGAATATTAGGCTCTAGTTTCTCTGTTCAGAAACATTTTTGCCTCAGTTGAATATTTTTTATTTTTGAGACCAAATAAATAATAAATACCTTTTTGACTGGGCTCCTGAAATTCTTAATAATTTTGAAATTCTTTTGGGCAGGATTCTTATTACCCATTGGAAGGAGGCACTCACCTTTTACCAAATATTCAGATGGGCATTTTTATTTTTCAAATGGCGTGTTAATATAGAACAAAGCCAAAGTATTATATATGCATGTCTAGGTATCCCATTGTATAATTAACTTAATATTCATTTATATCACTTTTCTAATACTGTTTCAATTTTGTAGCAACATACAGGAATCCAGAGCTTAATCAAATAGCTACTGAGGATGATCTGGTAGAAATACATGGGTATAAAAACAAGCTTTCCGTCATTGGTGAGGTGCTGTCTCGGAGACACATGAAAGTGGCCTTTTTTGGCAGGTAATCCTTTATTATTTCTCCTCGAGAGTAGTTTCCAGAAATCAGCTTTTTTGGTCATTTTTCCATCTTTGTTTCGGATGTTTCAACAAGTGCAACTCCTTCCCCTTCTCTTTTCAACAATTTCTGCCTGCTTTAATAGCATGTAAGAGAATTTGTTCATTTTAGCTCCTGGTATAAAATGAAGCTTTATGAAGGTCAATCATATTTTTATTTTTTAAGGATGCTCATCTCTAAGAATTGGCTTATTAGCCAGTTATAAGAGAATAAATACAGATAATGATATGCATAATTTGTTACTCTTTTAAGATTCTGTTGATTATCAGGTGTGTCTTACAGAAGGATTCTCAGCCTCATGATTTCCAGAGGGACAGTAGGAAGTGCCATTTGTTAACAATAATGTTTGGAGTGATAGCGTGATCTCTGCCATAGCTTCTATATACATTTAAGGATCATTTGTTAACTACCTGTGTACCATGCACTTTCAGGCACCAGGGATACAAAGACAGAATACTAGGCCCATACTTGGTTTCTCAAGCATCATGTGCTATGTACCAATACAGGCATTTATTTACTTACTAAACGAATCTCATAGGCCTTCTAAGCTATGTCCTATCTTAGGCTTTAGCATTTGCAATTTCCTACGCCTAGAATTCTCTTGGCCTTGTTCTGTCTTGCTGGCTCCTTTTCAGTCCCTCAGATCTCATCCTAAATGTTACTACCTCAGAAACCTTCCCTTATCACACTATTTAAGTATTCCTTCTCAGTTATTCTCTATTAAAGCACCTGTTGATGGTTTTAAAACATTTTCACAGAGCTCTGTTGTTTTGTTTATGTTTTTATTGTCTGTTTCTCCCACTTGACCATATACTCAGGGCCTTAGAATGAGGTAGGTCTATTAAAGAGGCCTTGCCTCAGACAGGGTGGAGTAGGGGTGGGAGGGAAGATGCCTCCTGGAGAGGTGATGACATGCTTGTCCTACTTGAGAAGGAGAAATACCGTATTTCCCCATGTATAAGACGTACCCTTTTTCGAAAAATTTGGGTTCTAAAAACTGGGTGTGCCTTATACAGTGGTTGTAGATGGTTGTCAAGTCATTTAAGAAATGTGGCATTTCAAATGCCATACATGGAACTGAGGACGGGGCAATATATGAAGACAGTGATTCGTCATCAGACACAGATGAGGACAAGCTAATGGTTGGGAGTTTTGACAGTGATGAGTTGTATGAATTTTATGATGAATAAAACTTGAGTTCAATGACTTTATGTAATATATTTTTTTTCAAATTTCGGGCCCCAAAATTAAGGTGTGTCTTATGCATGGGAGCGTCTTATACATGGGGAAATACGGTAGGTATTTAGCTGTGGATGTGAAAAAGATCCAGCCCAGATTTAAGGAGATGGGACATTTGACCACATCTTGTGGTCAGTCAGGTATCACAGAATTTGGGGCTGTGATTTCAAATTGCCACAAGAAGAAAGTTACAAAAGGCAAAGATAACTTTATGGGAAAGATAGGGTTTGCTTTCTGCTATGTTTTCTGAAATGTACTTTGCTAATACTTATGTAAATCAAGTTGTCAACTCATGAAAAATACAGTCTGATGAAATTTTAACAAAATTTAAATTCTAGAAAAGTCAGCCTTAGACCCAGTGAAAAAACAAAGTTTTTTACTGTTACGTTTTGTTTTTCATGATTTTGTATGTTTCATAATTTTGTGTGTTCATTCTTCAGGACAAGCAGTGGGAAGAGCTCTGTTATCAATGCAATGTTATGGGATAAAGTTCTCCCTAGTGGGATTGGCCATACAACCAATTGCTTACTGAGCGTTGAAGGAACTGATGGAGATAAAGCTTACCTTATGACAGAAGGATCAGATGAAAAAAAGAGTGTGAAGGTATTATATTTGACCTTAGCAATGTAATGTATCTGAAACAATGTTTTTGTCCTTTAAAAAAAATATTTTATAAGATATTTGCAATCCCGGAGATGGAAGACCCATTAATATATCTAGTCGTTTTTTAAGCCATCGCTAATATTTTTAATTCTCAAATTCCTTTGCTGCAGAGCTAAATTACTAGACGAAGAAATCCTGTCCTTAAAAGTAAATTAGAGTTAAATGCTTATTAAGTTTAAAAAAAATTTTTCCCAATGAAAACATTGAAGCGTGTTATTTCTATTCAATCTCAAATGTTGTCTTTCTAAAGAAAACTTTGTGTAAAAAATTGGGCCTTTGGAATCTGTTTTTGACACGTCTGTACCTTTAGAAACTGTTTTACCTTTGGAGTATTCAGTAAGTATATTTATGAATAAATGTTATGTTGTAGCTTTACCAGATAAGAGTCAATGGCAGTTCTCTATTTTTCATAAATGTCTTAAGGTATTTAGTGACACTAAATTCCTTCAGCCAAAAAAAAAAAAAACCCCAAAAAAACTAGATGTAAGATGTTGAGTGGAATAAAACAATTGGTAAAGGCACTGTTTCTCACTATGGGCACTTTCTCTTAAGTCTTAACTTCTCTCCCACAAATACGGAAGATCAATGTTTGAAGTTCCATGCCATTTTAGTTTTTGGTAAACTAGGTGAATTCATGGGTCTGGTTCTTGTGTTGTGAGTTTGCTGTTTGATCTAGATCAGGTAACAATCTGTGTAATACCCTTTGATTTAGTTACGAGGAATAAATGAAATGATGTATATGAAAATATTTTTCAAACTTTTAACCCATACAAACGAAGGCATCACTTATTTTGTGATCAAAATTTTTAGCAAATCACAATTCAGCCTATGGTATTAGAGCCTCAAAATCTAGTGTGCTGTGGTATTTTAAGGAAATCATTCATTTTTTCTGATCTGTGCTCTACTTCCAGACCTCTTCCTTCTTGCTTTTTTACTCCTCTCCCCTACTCCGGAATTTAAATTTGTTTACCTCAAGCAGTGGCTTGCTTTAAGGTGTAAACAGACTTTGAGTCTTGTGCTCTAATAGTTTACTTAGTAAAAGAAATGCAATAGTAATAGCTAATACTTCATTGCATACTTGCTATGTACCAGGCACTGTTCTAAATACTTGTAATAACTCAAACCTCACCACATTTCTGTCTGATAGGTGCTTTTATTATCTTAAATTTATAGGTGAGTCATCAAGATTTTAGTACGAGTTTATAATTCCATCGAAAACTTTATGAAAGCAAGCCAAAAAACACCCTTAATATTGTCACTGTGGAGATTCACTTCAACTCTGATCAGGACTATTGTGCTCATTTTAAAAGAGATACAGTAGTACCTTGGTTTGCGAGCATAATTCGTTCTGGAATCAAACTACTCGTATTGCAAGACATTGCTTGTTTACCATGTTAAAATATATTAGAAATGTTTGCTTGTCTTGGCTGAACACTCGCAAACCACGTTACTCGCAATTCAAGTTTTTACTGTAGTTCCCTTTACAATCTGATACAAATCACAAATGAACTGTAGAGGTGTGCATGCTGATGCCCTTTATTTGATTAGTGATGTTTCTTCTATTCCCTTATATTACTAAGCAATACACATTCATTTTAGAGGAGACAGAAAGTGCAAATAGATAAAAACTCCAAAACTCATGTTATTTCCCCAAACCAATGGAAACCCTTTGGTATAGAGTTAAATTTGTGTTTCTCTGTATATTTTAAACAAAATGGTTTTATATCATGTGCTATATTCTGATCTGCTTTTTTTTTTTTCTTGATCTATTACAAATTGCTTTTCCTACATACAATACCAATTTTAGGGGTTGCTTAGGACTCCATTGCCACAGTTCAATTTTGGGGGGCATTTAGAATGTTTGTAGCCTTGATTATTTTTGCAGAATGATATGGGTAAACTGTTTTAAGGGTACCAGTTATTTTTCCTACTTGGTAATTTTAAAACTCAGGTTTTTCAAGATTTCTTAGATGGTTTTATTTTAAATTATTTAAAGTTCTGCTTTTTGGACGTGTTTTACCAAAATAAATGTTGCACCAAATCATAGTATTTTAAATTTTTGTTAAATTTTATTACAAGTAGAGTTCTGTTTTTTCTTTTCCTCATGCTTTAGACAGTTAATCAGCTGGCCCACGCCCTTCATATGGACAAAGACTTGAAAGCTGGCTCTCTTGTGCATGTTTTTTGGCCAAAGGCAAAATGTGCCCTCTTGAGGGATGACCTGGTTTTAGTGGACAGGTAAAATTACGTATTAATTGTGTTTTGTCCTTGTAAAGGTGTATTTAATAGAATAATGCTTGGGTTAGATTTGTATGTAGCACATAAAAATTTTAAATGTTCAATTGCTGTTTTGCTTTCATTTGTTATATTGTTAAGGAACAGATAAGGTGTTGGTTTTTGTATTTTAATGATATAAAAGTGCTAATTTATCAGTTTAATTCTTTTACAAGAGATTTCAAGGATGGTCACTTTTGTTTCTTTGTTTATCTGACTTTGTAGTTTGTATGAGTGGCTGGGCCTTAGAGATTGTCTAATTCTAGATACCTAGATAGATAATTCTAAATGGGTAATTTTTTAAACTAATAATGAATTCATTCTTGAGAGCAAGTTTCCCAAAATAATTTTGTGGACAGTTCATATAGCTTTTCATTGTTCAAGAATTAATCCAGTACTCTTGGAATTTTTTTCCAACTCTTCTGATTAATCTGCATTTATTATGTATCTTTAAAATCATCCTACCACACTGGTGCTTAAAAAATGGTAATGCATACCTATTAAGCAATGTCATTAACTAAAAAAGGTAGTTAAATGACTTTTTATTTTTTATTTTGGTGTGTTCATTTTCTTTAGTTAAAATTTCAGTGTTCTTTGGAAACCATTTTGTTTTTGATGATGGGCTCTCATTTAATTGGAAGAGTTTCAAATAATCAACAGAAATAGCTCAGATGAGAGAGAAGTTGTTTGTGAAATAAAAATATTTGGTTTAAATATAAGCTAATTAATTTTGCTTTGTTTCATGGCCAGACTGTATCCATGACACCAGCCTTTCAACTTGCCAATTTGTCACAGAATACATCAAGCCAACCTATAAATAATTGCACTGTAATTTCTATAACATAGATTGTATATTAAATTTATGTCTAGCAGATAGTCTTTTATTTTTCATTACTTATAAGCAGTCGTCTCTGAACTGTACTGGACATAGCTGCTTGTACCTTCATTTTTGATTATGTATTAGCCTAGTTTAGGGTTTTTGTACTTATTTTTTAGCCTTCCAAAGCATTAAGATTTAAAATATTAAAATATTCACCATGTTACTTTGTTAAAAACCATGAGGTTATTTGTCTTTAGTAAATAAACCTTTTTTTAGCATTTATTGTCAACTGGGTAGGCTCTGGGAGTTCCTTGTCAGCAGAATAAATATATAGAATTATATGAAGCACACACTCTCAACTTGCCACAATCACTGTCTTATAGGTGAGAAAATAATTTAAATTTCCTAGGCTTCATATTGCTGAATGGTAGAAATCTGTCCTTAAACTTTAAACAATGTATAAAAGTTTAAAAAATTGTCTTTCTGTAATCCAAATTTTCTTTTCAAAAATATTAAATAATTTTTATTTTATTTCCATTAGTCCAGGTACAGATGTCACTACAGAGCTGGATAGCTGGATTGATAAGTTTTGCTTAGATGCTGATGTCTTTGTTTTGGTTGCAAACTCTGAGTCAACACTAATGAACACGGTAGGACTTAATCATATTATTATGTTTGAGTGGTAGGAAATGAAATGTTATGTGTTTTAATTCCAAAAAGTGAGAGAAATCCAAATCTTGGATTAGAAAGAACTTCTAATGTTAAGGGTGAATGAAGGGGTTTGTGTTTCCATAGGACCTGAAGGGCTGATTCTGGTCTTGCGTGTTCCCAGGGTTTGAATAGCAATTTAGGGTTTGATGGCACTAGCTTCTAGTGAATCTTGGAGTTCAAGGTGTGATACATGTGTGTTGTTAACATTTACTGTGGTTATTTACCAGTTTCGGAAAAAATGGGCACCAGAATTGTTAGGATGCTGACTTAAGTCTCTTGAATAAAATATAACACCACCACCTCACATCCCTGTATGACAGGAAAGACTTTTCTATTTTGAGTTTTGTCAACCTTTTCCAAGCTATCCTGTGTGCACTCTAAGCTACTGTCAAGCTTACAAGTTCATTTATCCAGAATGTCTAGAAACAGACTCATCTCAAACTTTTCAGATTTTAGATAATCTCATATCGCAAACTATACTATGATTTTTAAAAATTGTTATTTATCAAAAGCATATAAATGTCCAAACAGCTTTGCAACCTTGGTGTTACCAGCAACACCTGTGTTTTGTCACCGTGTTATTAGTGTTGTATGGCCCAGTGGCCCCATCTAGATCACGTAGACCAGGCCTCTTTGACAACACTGACAGTTGTTTATAACCTGATATAACAGATAGACAGGTGTTTAAAATCTGTTAGAATAACTCCATTATTTGGATGTTGGATAAACAAATTTTAATACACATTCTGATTTTGATGCCTTTGTTTATGCTGTTCATTGCCCACAGTTCTTTCCTCCTCCCAACTTTTCATCTTTCCAAAAAGCCCCTGTTATCAGTACTTTCAAGCCCATCTCTATCACTACTTCCTTCTTTATGGAGCTTTTCATAATTTCAGAGAGGTGTGGTGTCTCCTTCCTTTGAATAGTTTCAGCATTTATTTATAGTATTTATGGTACATACCTTTCTCTGTTTATTATGATGTGTTGTACACATGTCTTACATTGTTACTGATTTCCTTAGTCTAAATCTTAAAAACAATTTGAGGTAGCTTTTTGAAATCATGGATTGTTATATCCAGCAGTTGCTTTTATATTCTGCATATAGCAGAGACAAATAAAATATTTTTTAAATTTTGTTTCAAAAAAGACTCATGGCAGGAGCAGGAATATCTTCATTTTTCCCTTTCTTTTATTTTCTCATATTTGAAAAGTTTAATGCTCATAGTGCTTTGGGATCCTTTATCAATGGGTGTTAATCACTGTTGTCTAAATGGTTCAAATTTTTATATTAAAATAAAACTTTAATTATATATAAAAATGTAAAAATATGTTTTAAAAATGAACATATTGTTTGGCATTTGATGATTTTCAGGAAAAGCAGTTTTTTCACAAGGTAAATGAGCGACTCTCTAAGCCTAATATTTTCATTCTGAATAATCGTTGGGATGCCTCTGCATCAGAGCCAGAATACATGGAAGATGTAAGTTATTTTTTTCCCTTAAGTTTTGAAATATACTCAGGTGCATGGTTATCTGAGAAAACTGCCTATAGAATAGAACATCATAAGCAGCTATTCTCTTGAGAAAAGAGTATAATTATAGAAAACCTGAAGTCACTATGTGATAGACAAGTATTGAGCTACTTTGAAGGAAAATTGTGTTATAAAAGCATTATTCATTTTAGATCTCGACACTTCATTTTTGTTTGTTTTGTTTTAATTTTTTATTGAAGTATAACAGAAAAGTGTACAAATCGTAAGTGTCCAGCTCAGTGCAGTTTATAAATTTAACACATTTTGTCAGATTCCAGATCAAGAAGCAGAACATTCCCAGCAGCCCAGGATCCCCCTGTTCCATCCTCTGTTCTTCCTCTCAAGGATAACCACTTATTGTGACTTCTAACACCCTAGGTTCATTTTTCAAGTTTTTCACCTTTATGTAATGGAATCGTTCTGCATCTACTTTTTTGAGTTCAGTTTCTCTTGCTCACCATTATGTTTGCGATAGGCAAACAAACTGTTGTGCATAGTTGAAGTGCATTCTCACTACTATGTAATATTACATCTTTTGATTAATTGCAGTTGATTTATTGGTACTGTTAGTAGTATGCATATGGGTGATTTTCCTGTATTTAGCTATTATGAATAATGGAGCTGTCAATATTCTTACATATGTCTTCTGGTGATCATAGTTATGTATTTCTGTCAGGTATATACCAGTGTTCTCAATACAAGGGGTTGGACAATTTTAACCCCAGGGAATACTTGGTCATGTCTGAAGACATTTTTGTTGTCACTACTGGGGGAATCTGCGCCTGGCATCTAGTGGGTAGAGCCAGAGGTAATGGTAAACATCCTCTATCACAGAGCAGCCCCTCCCCAAAGATTTATCTGACTCGGTATCAATAATGCAGAGATCAGTACTCCATAGGTGTATATCTAGGAGTAGAATTGCTGGATTGCAGGGTAAGAATATGCTGTTTTAGTAAACACAGCCCAAGAATTTTCTGACGTGCTTGTACCAGTTTATACTCCCCCAGCTGATTGAAAGTTTCAGGTGATTTATATCCTCGCCAACATTTGGTGTTATTGTTTTTTATATTAGTCATACTGGTGATTTTAGAAACTTCTTTTTAAAAAGAATAGAGCATCTGGCATTTGGTCTATAAATAATATTTGCTTGGTATTACTTTTTATGATTTTAATAGTTTCTGTTTATTGTAAAAAAGATTTAGAAAATGCATAAAAAAATTAAAATTCATACTATCCCATCACTGTTCACATGTTGGATTATTTACTTTCATTGTTCTCTCCACACTTAAAATTAGAATTTTGCTTACTATGAAACTTTATATCTTGCTATTATTAACTCTTGTTTTATAATCACACCCTTTCAAATTGGGGCCTCATTTAGTCATCAGAGAACTAGGAAATATCATCCACAAATGGTTCTTCCCCATTCTTATTTAGCTTAATTTTATTAAGTGTTAACATAGAGATTTCTTATCATAGCCCTAATGCTAAAGGCGAGTACTAAACCCTAACTAATTTCAATCCTAATTTTAATACCCAAATGCTAATCTTAAACCTAACATTGCAACTCTAATCCCTGGCTAATGCATTCTCCCCAACTTTAATATCAATGTTTTAAGAAGAGAAATATACTATTTATGTCCCAATTTCAAAATAAGAATAGTTTCATTGTAGAAAATTTGGAAAATAAGAAAAGCATCAGGAAGAAATAAAATTGTCACCCATTTTTGTGGGGGTTGCCTGCATTCCATCTGTTAACTTACATAAATACATATATACACACACACTTCATTTCTTTGTTGTTGTATAATCATGTACATCCTTAATACAGAATTAGCAACCTCTTCTCATATCATTAAGTCCTAACATTTGTCTACAATGTTTTATAGTGGCTGTGTAGTATTTGATGGTCCATCAGAATTTTAAATTAAATGTTCAAAGGCGAATCACTACTTTAAGTTGAGACAGATTTTTCTGTCAGCAAGTATCAAACTTTATTAGAGTTATAATTAGGATTTGTTAAGTATATGGAGCTATTGTTATATCACTATAAATGGAGTTTAGTATAGACCTATAGCTGTCTATTTAACCATCAAAATTCTTTTAATACCCTATTTTTCTCTAGGTACGCAGACAGCACATGGAAAGATGCCTACATTTCTTGGTGGAGGAGCTCAAAGTTGTGGGTCCTTTAGAAGCACGGAATCGTATTTTCTTTATTTCTGCAAAGGAAGTTCTTAATGCTAGAATGCACAAAGCACAGGGGATGCCAGAAGGTGGTAGGTATTTATCATAGATGTCCTTTTGAAATACAAGTGTAGGTGATAAAAATGGCATGCTAGAAATCCTGCCTTGCTATATATTATGCTAGGTTTTTAAATCTTCACCTAACTATTACAGGTGGGGCACTTGCGGAAGGATTTCAGGCAAGATTACAGGAGTTTCAGAATTTTGAACAAATCTTTGAGGTAGGGATTTTGTGAATGTATTGGCTAATGTAAAACCCTAGTATTGGTTGGAGAGTGTTCATAATGTTCTATTTTCACTATTTATCTTTGTCAATAACTTTACTGTTATTTAGTGTAGTTACTGACACAGCAAGTGAAGCAAGGAAAGTTTGAAGAAAGGAAGTCCCTGCAAAATGGATGATCCGTAAGAATTGAGAATTAAAGATTTTAATTTCTTAATTGTTTTCCTTATGTATTTGTATTTAAATGAGAAACTACCTCCTAATATTGCTTGTGTTTTGCATTGAGGGGAGTTCTCTATATGTAATTTGGGGCAAGATTAAACAAATGTAATGGCTTTTGGGTTGGAATAGAGCAAAATGAAGATTATCTTTTTTCTTTTGTACCATAGTATTTATAGAGAGAAATAGAACATAGTTAATGTCATTTGACAAAAGTTTATTACATTTCTAAACTGTTGTCACCTGTTATTCTCCACATTTTATGCCAAAAGTCCTGAACACATGAATGAATATAAAAATAACTAAGAAAGAGGTCCTGTACTTTAGGAATCTGGTAGGAATTACTGAGGCACACGAATAACTAATGTGTGTGAAGCATTGGGGAGGGAGGATACTTGTGTTTTGATGTACATGTTTTATTCAAAGACATTAAAACTCATCCTGCACTTGACTGGAAAGTTTTTCAGATATTAAAAGACATAGATGTTAAAAGACACCCAAACTCTTGGCCCTATTTAATCTAGCTCAGCTTAGATTGCAACTCCTCTTCTCACCCACAAGTGAATACAAAGATTGCAGAACTGAAAAAACTTCCACCTGTAATCACCTGTAATGATTCTTCCTTATAAGCAGAATGTTGAATGTACTACGCAGAATTTTTTAAATTAAACATTTGTTCTCTATCTCCTATCTTTAATATGGTGAGAGGCAGAAAGATTATTAGGTAGATGAAGACAAAGTGTTTAAGAAAGAAAACCCACTACCAGCTATTTTGGTAAGATCTCTCTATTCAGAGGCAGAGGTTCTCTCCAGCTAGGCTATAGGATACATGAAGTCCCAGTTACTTAAAGATCATTTTGTCTGTTTATTTTCACAAGAGATTTAATTCTCTTCTCTCTCTCTTACCAGTTATTTCATCCATGGGGAAAATATTGGGGAGAGGATCTGTTGTTCTGTTTCCTTTGTCTTTCCTGATTTATTGACCTTTTTTCCCTTCCTTTCCTTCTTTCCTCTTCTCCTCTCCCCTCCCCCTCTCCCTGTTTGTCATTGATTTCTCCTACCAAATAATATACTATTTTATTATATACCCTTCTTCATATTGGTTCCTGGTGCAGCTTTTGCTTTCCCAGAATATCTCTTTGAAGAGGTAGGAATGAAAAGAATAAAAGATGTGCCTGTGGAGCACTGGTTCCCGAACCTGGCTGGTTTTGAGAAACAAGTGAGGTGCTATAGACATCTGTAGATTCCTGCCTGGCACAGGGACTGATGCATTTGGGCTACGATGGACCTAGGAATCTGTACATATTCAAAGCTTTCCAAGTGATTGCAATAATCAGGCAGACTTAGGAACTATTCTTTTTAATGTTTGTAGGAGAAAATTTGCAGTTGCTTTTTTTATTGTAAAAGTTCTTTTGGAAATCTAAAAATTATGTATGCAAAAAAACACTGTTTATGAGCAAGAGCTTTTAAATAAACTCATAGAGAATGTCAGGATTTAGGATTTGAAACTTTTGTTTAATTGAAACTATCAGATCTAAGATGAGAGTCGGCTAAAAATTATTTAAATTTACCTAAAGAAATAATCAGATAGGCCAAAAGTTTTGTCTGGATGTCCAAAGTATTTTCATTGGAATTGCTTTTCTTTAAGGAAGAATTTAGGGTTATGAATTTGTCTTTGTAACTTTGGACATATTCCATAGGTTTCAGTATCCACCTTAGTTTTCATTGTTTATTTTTATTATAATTATAGTTTTGATATTGCTTATTCAGCACAGTAGTTCAAATTCAGGTGTTTTGATCCTTTTCATCCAACTTTTCATTATTTCTTGGATTCTTTGTATTGTGATCACAGAATATGAACTTTATACACATTTTCTATTCATTTTTAGAATTCTCTTTTTTTGTAGTCTCATAAGATGATTTTGTGAAAATGAGAACTGTACCAAGTTCATTTTTATCAAACAGTCTGACCTTTGCCATGGACTTGTTTGAGATTCATTTGGTTCAAAGGAACTAAATATAAAGAACATAATAGAGTGCAAGGTTAAACAAAGCCTGGAAATTAAATCAAGTAAAATCAATCAAGAAAATCAACATTAATATGTTTTCTTGTTGTTTTCAACCTGTATGTGGACAGGTATATATTCTAAAGGCCATTTAGAAATCTAAATTTCTTTGCTCAAATATTTGGCCATTAACTAGTTTTAATAGTTTTGGTTATGTGATGGAAAAGAGATATAAAATAACTCTTCTGTAAAATGTCAGTGAATTTGTTGGGGGCCAGCCGAGTGGCTCAGCTGGTTAAGAGCTCGCTCAAGAGTTTGAGCTCTGAGCAACAGAGGCTTGAGGATGCCCAGCCCGAGCTGAGCTGCGGCTGAGCTGCCAACAGGTGGCAGGATGACTCAGCTAAAAAAAATAAATAAATAACAAAAGAACATTCCTGGGACAGCTAAAATTTGAAAGTGAACCCTGTGTTAGGTTGATAGTATTGTCCCAGTGATAAATGTTCTCAATACAATAATTGGTTCATGGTTCTATAGGCAAATATCCCTATTCTTAGGAGACACATGTTAATATTTTAGTAGTAAGGTTATGATAGCTGCAATGAACTGTCAAATTGTTCAGCCGGAATGTATATACATATATATGTAAAAATATATGTATATCTTTATGTATAGATATACCTATCTGAATGAAGCATCAGAGAAGGAAAGGTAAATAAATGAGGCTGAATGTTAACATTTGGTATATTTACTTGAAAAGTATATTATATATTAGTGTTCTTTCTTGTACTTTCTCATTTTAAAATATTTCAAAATAATAAGTTTAGAGTGGTGAATAGTATTATATGTTATTGAGTTATCAAGGAGCCTTGACTACTTCGTTTTGTTTTAATTACACATAAATATTAATATTTACATATGTGTAGCTATGTGTGATTAATTAACAGCTGGCTTCTTTAGATGTTAAACTTCTCCTTGGAAAATTAGAGTTCCTGATAAAATAAGTCTGGGAACTGCTGCACAGTTTATATATTCCCCATGGAGATTCATAAACATATTAATCTATTGAGGGTTCAGAAATAATTCATTAAAGAAACTTTCAGTTAGCATTTCTGTACTTATTTCAGAACAGAGTATTTCTTTTGCAGGTTGACTCTTGATATTTTTCTATCAGTGGAAACATCAGTGTGGGATACTTTTTAATTAAAAGAAGATTGTGTGTTTTCTTCTTTATACTTATTCATCATTGTATATTTTTGAATCAAGAAGTAATATATTGCCTAATAACTTCTGGAGATCTTTTCTGTCTAGTCTAGCTCTAATACTGTGCTGTTATCTACAAATTCGGGGTCTTCGTTGCTGATATCTAGATCTGCTTCATCGAGGAACATAGAATTTCTTTTAACCTTTTTTTTCCTTTAAAATATTTTTATGCATTTATTATAGTTTTTGTGGAGGTTAATTTGGCAATTTATGAGATACAGATATTTAAAGTAAAACTTAAGTTTTGTTTTGGGTATTAAAAAACATGCACTTTACACGTTCAGTGTTTAATATTGTGTAGGTATTAGTTTTTGCTTTGGTGTGTACAGAACAGAAATGCTGTAACTTTCCACTAATGTAACTTTCCACAGTGATGTATAAATGAGCTTAACCACAAGCAAAAAGTCTATACAATGGAAGGAAGTAATGGTCTCTGAGTTAAGTTTATAAACTGTTAACTAAATTAATTACCCTCATGTGCTCTATAGCTAAAGAAATGAATTTGCTTTGTGTTCTGTATCTCAAACAAAATGCTGAAGAGGGCAGCTACAATGGCAAAAAGATTTTAAAAGCCTTTTCTATCTTAGTGAAGTGAACAAATGATCACTTTAGAGATTTTAGAGACATGAAGGCTAAGCAAAGGTTATAAATAGGACACTGAATGAATATGTAACATGGATTTCAAGACAATATAGGACTAGAGTACTAAGTGAATACCTTTTAAAATCTGTAAGCTATTTAACAAAGGATAGTGATTACTTTAGGAAGTAATGACTATAACTTTGTACTACTTATATATAAAAAGAGGCTCAAGAAGATGAATTCAAAGAAATATTGGAGTTAGGGTATATCCCAAATTTTAAAAAATTTATCATAGAAAATAAACATGGCGTCTTGCAAAACATCTGTTACAGTTATTGATGTTGTGACCCAGGTGAACATTTCTTGATTGTTCAAAGACCTGATAGTACCCCTCTGTAAACATTTATAGTTGTTTCCAAATGTTATGTCAGTACAGAGTTTCGCTTTCTATGAAGTAAACCTGAAAGGCTGATTTTAATTTGATAATTTTGCAAATATTTAATGATGAATCACCATAAATATTTTAAATAACATGTAGTTTGCACATATATGGAAATTGAAACCAAAGTTTCACAAAATAAACATCTATCACTATATGTGATGCACTCTGATATATTCTCTTCTATTTTAAAAAAACACTGGTCCTGAAACTAATTATTTTGTACAACTATTAACAGATTGTGAGCTGCAGTTATCTTGAAAGTGAAACAAATGAAATAGGGCATCATTGGGACCTGTATGTACACATGATAGACCAATGCCAGTAACAGAATTATCTTTGAAATAGCTGTAGATAGTTTTCTGTAAACAATTTAAAGTATTACTTAGGTTGTTTGTTGTTAAAGAGTTTTCAAATTGTTCAAGTTTTAATCCATAAAAGTCCTTTTTAATAACCTATGTGAATCATATTCAACTAATTTTTTTTAATATGGTAGAATTCTAATTCATAACTCAGTTAACAACTTTATTAGGTTATCTGTTGTATGTATGAGAAAAATCAAGATAGATTAGAAGTACATTAAAGTCAATACAAGTGAAATTATTAATTCTAAAGGAAAATCTTTTTTAACATTGAAAATAGTATTTTATTTATTTGTTTTTAAAAAAATATTAAAAAACCATTGCACATTACTGTGTGAAATTACACAAAGATTTGGACTTGCTGTTTTAGAGCCCTTATTATTTTGAATCTTTGTCATTTTTTTTAACGTTTGTAATTTTAAGTTGTGTTTATCATGTATTTATTTTCTATTCTTATTTCTGTTTTGGTTAAAGTTATAAACAGCAAGTTTTTGTGTTTAAATTCCTAAAAATGTTGGGATGGAATTACAGTAATGTGTTATGGCTTGGGCCCCTCGCAGGAGTGTATCTCGCAGTCAGCAGTGAAAACAAAGTTTGAACAGCACACTATCAGAGCTAAACAGATACTAGATACTGTGAAAAACATAATGGATTCAATAAACGTGGCAGCAGCAGAGAAAAGGTATGAATACATTTTATTGCAAAATAAAAATATAATTTTGTGTGTGTTAATATGGATTTCTTAGTCTAAGGTTTTAAATTGTTATAAATACTTTTCCTTCTAAAATCAGCTTTGTGTGTGTGTAGTGGTCCCCACCTGCATGTTTTTAAGTGAACATTAGAAACTGTAAATATTTATTCTACAGCCTTGCATATGTCATTTACAGTCCATGGATCTCGGTATTATTGTGTATGAGTTGTGGTTTTAAAATGTTTGGTGGCTTTAAAATATATTTAAAGCAGAGGCAGAACCATTTCGTCAAGCTGAATTTCTTGAAGAAATCCAAAACAAGTGACCCTCTTTTTTACATTCAAACCATGAGTCATCTTTTATAAAGTCATACATTGATACCTTGAAATCAATATTTTATGCCAGTTGTGGTTTTTTATTAGCTGGGAAATAAACAGAGTGATTTGACCTGCCAGCTGGAAAGTCATTTTGGTAAGCACTGTCCTATATATCATACTGTACTGCCCGATTTTATTCATTTACTACTTTATAAAGATGAAAATGAATACATGAAAGGGTCAACACTGTGGAAGAAAAGGGTAGTTCTCACAACCTTGGTACACTTTAAAGAAAGATACGATGTTATTAGATGTGACAAACATAATGATGTTATGCCTCAGTTGAACCTTTTAGCAGAACTTAAGCCAATCAAAAGAAAGATAAAACATTAAAGATTAAGTCCAAGATGACATTTAATTGGGAATTTTAAATGTATTTGATATTGCTGGGAACAAAACTCCATTCATATGTCAGTATTGCCTAATTTCAATACTTTTGCAAGAATGTGTTACCTACAAAATTCAAGAATTTCCTGCTTATAAAACAAAAACAGTGAAAACCCAAGTCCGACCTCAGCCTTTATGCGTTATTTCTGTACAATGAGATTGTGTTGCCATTTATGTCCCTTTCAGCTCAATTGGTTTATTACAGTAGCCAAAGTGAGTATTTGGTCTGCTGGATTGACCTTCTTAATTTTTAAAAATACAGGACATTGAACTAAACATGGCACAAAGAAGATGTGATTTGAGGATGGTTCGTATAATCATAATGTCTTGGGAACTCCTTTAAAGATGATTTTAAAAGGATCTCAGGGTATTTTTCCCCCTTATGTCATCTACTGGTTGACAAATTTTTTATGAAGTCCAGGTAGAAAGCTTTGTGGGCTGTACTGTCTCTTGCAGCTATTCAATCCTACAGTTTTAGAGCAAAAACAGCCATAGAGAATAGGTACGTGCATGAGCACAGCTATATTCTAAGAAAACTTTTAACAAAAACTAGCAGCTGGCTGGATTTGGCTTATAGGATGCCATTTGCTGGCCCCTGTTTATTAAAGTCAATATTGAGGTTTGTTCACATCTATGAAGTGTTTGGGGACTTAGAGTCCTCGTTAATCCTTGTGGGATTCAGGTGTCACATGAGCAGAGAAAGCAGTTCGTGTTCAATCATCTATAAAACATAAATAAAATATTATTTGAATTCTTTTTGATGTTGAAATATGAGATTTTTTTCCCTTGTATCATCCTAACAGATGGTTCGATACATAATTAAATGCCTTTGTTTAATTGTTTTGGGTTTTTAATATAATCTGAATATTAATTATTATTCATACTATAATAGGGTTTATTCAATGGAAGAGAGGGAAGACCAAATTGACAGACTGGACTTTATCCGAAACCAAATGAACCTTTTAACACTGGATGTTAAGAAAAAAATCAAGGAGGTTACAGAGGAGGTGGCAAACAAGGTGGGTAACAGTGGTTAAAAAACGGGGAATGGAAATTTTTTTTTTTTTTAAAGATTTTATTGGGGAATTGGGGGAAGGGGAACAGACAAGTTGCTGTCCTTTTCCTCAGTCTTAGTTGTGGAGGATGTCACTTCACTGGCCCATGTTGGCATTATCATTGCCCTCTTCCCAGGTGAGGCAGATTGGTTGCCAGCCACTGGACAGCTGCTCACTGCAGCTCTTGGCAGCTCACGCCAGCTGCCGGCCGCTCACTCTGGCTGCCGGCCGCTCACTCTGGCTGCCAGCCACTCACAGTAGCTTTACAGTAGCCCACTGCAGCCTATGCCATCGCTGGCAACTCACAGCAGCCCAACTCCAGGTCGAGCTGTTGTTCACCATCTTAGCTGTAGAGGGCGCAGCATCACTGGCCCTCATGTGGGATCCGAACCGGGGCCCTAATGCTCAGAGCTGGCGTCCCAAGCCAACTCTTAACCAATGCACCACTTGGCCAGCCCTGGAAATGTTTTTGATAATGCTAAAAGTGTTATTCCTATTGCTTTCCCTATTTTGTAAAGTTTTTTTCAGTTTGATTTTTTGAGTGGTTGATAATCTTGTTTAATATTTTACTCTTGATTCTCATATTTTCAGGTTTCATGTGCAATGACAGATGAAATTTGTCGACTCTCTGTTTTGGTTGACGAATTTTGTTCTGAGTTTCATCCTACTCCAAGTGTACTGAAAGTATATAAAACTGTGAGTAAGTTAAAGTATAGTTAAAAGTTTTTCAGATAGTTTCCTCACCTTATTCTATACTCTTATGTAGTGGTTTGTTCATTTTAGTGTCTTTATGGCAATCAGTACATGATTGAACTGTTAACATCTCCTGTGCACTCTTTTTTTAAAGATTTCATTGGGGAGTTGGGGGAGGGGAACAGACAAGTTGCTGTCCTTTTGTTCTTCAGTCTAGTTGTGGAGGATGTCACTTCACTGGCTCATGTTGGTATTATCATTGCACTCTTCCCGGGTGAGGCAGTTGCTCGCCAGCCATTGGACAGCCGCTCACGGCAGCTCACGGGAGCTCATGAAAGCTCACGCCCATTGCCGGCCAGCCCCCCTGCAGCCTATGGCGTGGTTGGCGACTCACGGCAGCCCAGCTCCAGGTCGAGCTGCTATTCACCATCTTAGCTGTAGAGGATGCCACGTCACTGGCCCTCGTATGTGGGATCTGAAACTGGGCCCTGCTGCTCAGAGCTGGCGTCCCAAGCCAACTCCTAACCAACACGCTACTCAGCTGGCCCCCTGTGCACTCTTGTAATAAATGTAAACTATCTTGTATATAAAGTGCACAGAAAAGTTATCTTCTTAGAAAAAGATCATTTTAGTGCTTACTACACTTTTAAAGTTTTATAAACTCTGCTTATATTCTAGAAAAAAATAATGTGGACATTTACTATTTACTGTTTTTTAACAGGAGTTAAATAAGCACATAGAAGATGGTATGGGAAGAAATTTGGCTGATCGGTGCACCAATGAAGTCAACACTTCAATGCTTCAATCCCAGCAGGAAATTATTGGTAATATTTATGTCTACAAGTTCATGTATAGTTTCTTTATTCTGTTGGTAGAGGTATTTATAAAGTGTAAAACATGATTTACTATTGTTTCTTATAGTAAATATCATAATTTTGTTTGCTCTAGAAAATTTGAAGCCATTACTTCCAGCTGGTGTACAGAATAAACTACACACACTGATTCCTTGCAAGAAATTTGATCTCAGCTATGACCTAAATTGCCACAAGTTATGTTCAGATTTTCAAGAGGATATTGTATTTCGTTTTTCCTTGGGCTGGTCTTCACTTGTCCATCGTTTCTTGGGCCCTACGAATGCTCAGAGGGTGCTTCTAGGATTATCAGAGCCTATTTTTCAGGTATGGTTTTTTGGGGTTTTTTTGTTTGTTTAGATTAGGCTTTTTATCAGGTGTTTATTGCTGGTACTACTACACAGGTGACTTTGATTCTACTAGTTGAGAATCTCCTTTTTCATTTTGCTATGTGATTTTCTCTAATACAACTACCTGTGTCAAATTTGCATATTTATGAGGTAGTATCTGTCACAGAGCCATTTGTGAATTAGGTATACTATGAATAAGGGAAAGCCAATTCCAAAGTTTTTATCCTGTACTGTTTCAGGTCATTATATATTCATTTTTGAAACTTTTTAGTTTCTTAAAAGTTTTTGTTTTCAGACTTTTTTTTTTTTTTTTTTTTTTAGCTGAGCCATCCTGCCACCGTTTGGCAGCTCAGCGGCAGCCCAGCTTGGGCCAGGCATCGAACTGCTGTTGCTCAGAGCTCAACTCTTGAGTGAGCTCTTAACCAACTGAGCCACTCGCCCGGCCGGCTCTAAAAGTTTTTGTTTTCAAACTTAAGATAAATTGGAATTAATGTAAGTGTTTTAAAAATCTTTTTTGAATTAATCAATTTTTTAGAAAATTTATGGAGTTGTAAAACCATCACCAGTTTTAGAACATTTCTGTTACCCCAGAAGATACTTTGTGCCCCTTTGTAGTCAGTTGTTATTCCCACCTCCAGCCCTACTGCTAATCAGCTTTCTATATCCATCATTTTGCCCTTTCTGGATGTTTCCTATAAAATGAGTTTAAAAAATGTGTCATTTTTTTGACTGGCTTATTTCACTTAGCATAATGTTTTCAAGTTTTGTCACTGTACACAAGTGCTCTAGCCTATATCAGTACTTCATTTCTTTTTATGGCTGAATAATATTCCACCATACATATCACACATTTTATTTATCCGTGGATCAGTTGATGGACATTTGAGTTGTTTGTACTTTTTGACTATTATGAAAAATGATGCTATGAACACTCATGTACTGTTTTTATGTGGACATCTGTTTTCACTTGTCTTGAGTGAAATTGCTGGACCATCTGGCAAATCCATGTTTCACTTTCTGAAAAACTGCCAAACTGTTTTCCAAAGTGGCTGCTCTATTTTACATTCCTACCAGCAATGTGTTAAGGTTCTGTTTCTCAACGTTCTCATTTAGACTTCTTGTTGGCTGTCTTTTTTATTCTGTTGCATGTGAAGTGTTACCTCATTGTAGTTTTGATTGTACTTCCCTAATGATTAATGATTAATGATTTTGAACATCTTTTCATGTTCTTTTAGCTATTCATGTATCTCGTTTTATGAAATGTCTATTCAAATCATTTGCCCAAGTTTTAGTTGGGTTATTCTTATTGACTAGTAGGAGTTCTTTATATATTCTAGATAAGCGTCCTTTATCAGGTATGTGGTTTCCAAATATGTTTTTGTAGTCTGTGGTTTAGATGTCTTCTAATTTTCTTATGATGTATTTTTAAGTGTAAAAGTTTAATTTTGAAGTCCAATTTATTTTTTTAAAGGATTGTGTTTCTGGTGTGAAGAAAATTTTTAAATATAGTTTTAATTTCTCTTAAGAGTTGAGGGCCTATTGTTATAGATAGACTCATTGTATACTATGAAAATTCATTTTTTTTACGATATTGGTATAGAAAATAAGTTTCAGACCATTTTCATATTTTCTTCATATGTTTATGGTAAATTCACTAACTGGAGTTGTTCTTTTCATTGATTTACTACTATAGTTTTAAAAGAAATGCAACAGAATTGTATAAATGTAACTGTTTCATTTGTAGTTGTTTAATTGTGATGATCATTTTTTCCCAACCATGTTAGCTCCCCAGATCTTTAGCTTCTACTCCTACTGCTCCTACTAATCCAGCAACGCCGGATAATACATCACAGGAAGAGCTCATGATTACATTAATAACAGGATTAGCTTCTCTTACATCTAGAACGTCTATGGGCATCATCGTTGTTGGAGGAGTGGTAAGAAGCAATACTTTTTAGTATAATGAAAATTGAAATTTTTGCAAAGCTGTCTGCTAGATCACAAAGAGAAAGGTATATTTACTTCTATTTACAGGATCTATAAAATAACATTAAAAGTTGTAGGTTAAAATCAGTGAATGGAGTTTAACAAGCCTAGTCTTAAATTTTTAAAAAATGTTTATTTTTAAATTGAAATATAATTGACATAACATTGTATTAGTTTTAGGTGAACAACATAATGATTTGATAAAAATATGTGTGTATTGTGAAATAATTACCACAACATACATTTTTTAAAAATACATCTTTAGGAAAGAAATACCACCAACTAGCTGGTCATTAAAACAGTGCTTTCTAACTGTTTTTGACTGACAGCACATAAAGAAATGATATTTGTACATAGAGTAACAAGAATGATCCAGGTTTCTTATGTAGCATTCTCAGAATACCAAAGAGATCTGTCTTCAACTATCAATGATGACTTTCTAGTAATCAGTTCTTATGTATTAAATTTTCATATCATTAACAATATATATTTATGTGTTTTTGTTTGTTTTTTAAATTTTATTGGGAAACAGTGTGTTTTTCCGGGACCCATTAGATCCAAATCAATAGTCATTTCATCTAGGTGTGGAGGTGCAGCTGAGTGGCCCATGTGGGGATCGAACCGGCAACCTTGGTTTTATGAGCACTGAGCTCTAACCAGCTGAGCTAACTGGCTCCCCCATGTTTTGGTTTTTGAAACCCCTGACCGAAAAGAAATTAACCTCCCTTTTTGAGAAACATTGAATCAACTTACCAAATGTCTGACAGGTTATAAAAGTTCTTGCCTGATATTTATGTGCTGTTCCTTTTTCAGCTTGTTTGATTCCTGATTACTTCAGATTTTCAGAGAAGGAATATACATTTTAAAAAGTGGATCTGACTCAAAGATCTGTAGGGAGCTGATGAGTTTCCTAAAATGCCTTTTAGTACAGTCTCCCTAGTGGTGTTTTTCTTTCTCAAACTAAGCTGCAAATTTGTCTTACAGATTTGGAAAACTGTTGGCTGGAAACTCATATCTGTTTCATTAAGTATGTATGGAGCTTTGTATCTTTATGAAAGGCTGGCCTGGACCACCCGTGCCAAGGAGAGAGCCTTTAAACAGCAGTTTGTGAACTACGCAACTGAAAAGCTGCAGATGATTGTTAGCTTCACGAGTGCAAACTGTAGCCATCAAGTACAACAGTAAGTTGAACGCTTCATCTTTGGTTTAAAAAAAAGTTTGTTGAAGTATGACATATATGCAAACAATGCACTGATAAGAATATAGCTCAAAAAATTACCACAATGCGAACACATTTTGTTATAATAAATACCTGGGTCCACTGAGTGTCTTCTTTCATGTATCTTAAATACTTGTTTCATTGATTTAGTAAAACTATGTAGAACTCCAGTTAAGTCAGTGCATATAATATTCTGTATTTTAATGCTACTGAGAGGTGAATTAAAAAGTTCTCTGAGCTAAAGACAATTACAAGTTAATAGAAGAAATAATGTACGTAAGTATAATAAAATGTGATAAGTAATATGATAGCTTCATAATGTGAGGCTCTAGAATCAAATCATGAAGCATAGTGGATCAATAAAGGTTTCCTAGAGGAGGGGTAGAATGTGCAGAATAGGACGATCTAGGCATAGAAAACTCAAACTGAAGGCAAGAGGGTAGGGGAAAAGGAATGTGTTCAGAAACATGAGAGAATTTCAGTGAGAGCTGTGTATATAAGGGGGGTACATTCGAGTATAAACCTAACTCTAGGGCAGGGGGTTGGATAATTAGGACTCCTGGGAGTTAAGTCGTTAATATTTAGCTCTAGAACAAATAACTTTGCAATGGTGTGATGTAGAATGGTTTAGATTAAGGAGACAAGAATTTGCAGGGAGCTTATACTGTTTCAGATACAAGATGAAAGCCTGTTCCAACATAGAGCTATAGAGAATGGAAACAATGAGGGCATGGATTTGAGACCACTGATTTAGTTCATTCATTCATTCACCAAATATTAATTGAGCTATTTTATATAATTTTAATATTAAGGAAGATACCTGGACCTCCAACAGAAAGCAGCTGAGGTTCACTTATGTAAAAACAAAATTAATGAAATTTTCCATTCATCTGATCATCAAACATTTGTTAATTGCCTACCATGTGATGAAAACTATGCTAGAGGTATGGGGAAAAAAAAGTTAAAGATAACTTGATCCTTTTCTTTAGAGGACTTTACACTCTAATGGAGGCAGCCTTAACTAATTACTCAGTTAAAATAATATTGACAAAATATTAACTTAATAAAATATTAAAATAATGAAAGATGCTTCATTTGTCTAATATTGGTAATTGGTGGGATGTGGAGAGAATGGAGAGGAAAAAGACCAGGGCAAAGACGAAGATGCACAGAAGAATAGTTGAAGAGGAAGATGAGAAAGTTGTTTAATCATAGTCTAGAGATAGACACCTACTAGGCATGCTCCCAGTTGCAACATATAAACATAATGTTTGCCAATGCTAACATATTAACTAGCAAACAAAATAAATGTAACCTATTGGTTCTAGATGTATGGTTAAATGTTGCCATGATTTAAAGTATTTTTGCCTAAGTTATAGGAGTTCATGAAGTTTTTCCTGGTCTCAGTAATTATTTTTATGAATAGGAGACAAAAGTAAGGCATCTGAAGAAATATACCCATCTCTTGCCTTTTTATATCTTTTAATATTCATAACATGTAGCAGAGGTAATATCGCCTGTTGAGCATTCGTCTTGAGGCCAGATGAAATTAAGCCCACAGTCATTAAGCTCACAAGTGCCATACCCTCCCCACACTATTCTTAGCACCTTGTTCTTATTCTTTGATACCTTATGTTTTAAGTGTTTTTTATCTTGTGATCTCCTTTTTATAAGCTTTAAATGAAAGCCTATTTATTTTAAAAGACACTCTGATTGCTGATAAAATGTTTTTTATTTTAAGGGAAATGGCAACCACTTTTGCTCGTCTGTGCCAACAAGTTGATATTACACAAAAACATCTAGAAGAAGAAATTGCTAGATTTTCCAAAGAGATCGATCAATTGGAGGAAATACAAAATAATTCAAAGCTTTTAAGGTATTTGAACCATTTTTTGTCATCCCATATTTAATTGCATAGTTTTGCAATTTCAATGAAAGCTAATTTCAACAAGAAAAAACATCTGAAGTAAATAGAATTTTTTAAATCTAAATTTACAACTCTCTTAAGCTATATTAGTCCCTTTTGAGAGCACAAGTTCTGTAATTAAAAGTATGAGTTTTTAGTCATGTATATCCAAGACCCATAACTTCCATTCTTACTCAGGACTATTGAGTATACTTAAATTTGAAGCAACAAAAGTAAACAAAATATCCTACTATAATGTGGAATTATGGTTTAATATGATTTATCATGGATTCTTTGGGGTATAAATAAATTTTGCTTTTGGTTACAAGACCAGAAGTATCACCAGATGGTCTGTACTCAGTGGCAGTTCTTAACTTTCAGCTTTATTACCCATTTGCTGGTTTATGAGTCTGGGAGAATCCTTAAGCATCATTTAATTCCTGCTGCTACTTACCAGGGCACATGCCACATACAATCCCCCATATAAGAGCGGTTTGCAATGCCTGCAAATTGGAGAGACTGCCCTTGGAACCTGAATTTGGGGACATGTATTCACTATGGTAGTATCTCTCAATGGTGTCTTAATCTGATCAGCAGTCACATTCTCATTGAACATCAGTTTCAGTATCTCTGGAGATGACTACCTGTCCCTTGGACCTCAGCTCCTTCCATACACCCAAACACACCCAAGTGAATTCCAAATATTCCATTGCTCTTTTAGGTAAGATCATTCCAGATACAGCCTTTGAAATTTGGTGAAACTATATCCAATGGAAGTTTTTTTGTTAACCTAGGTAGGTTTTTAAATGGCATTTCATCTTATTATAGGAAAACATAAATGATAAAACAGATTATTGTCATTTATGTAGCTCCCTGATGTTGGCAGGACTGACTTGATCAGTATGAATATTTTTGATCTGCTAATTCTTCCTTTTTCTAACAGGAAAATTTTAAATAACAAATACCATAATAGTTGCAATCTGCAGTTACTAGCTAAGGCTCAGCCATTCAGATAGAATTTAATTTACTTAGTACTTAAGGAGATTGTCTGAAGAAATATACAGTGGCATTCATGTGTACATTTAACTTACATGACCTCGAGCATATGCACGCAACAACAAAAGAAAAGACCAAGATAAAAAGAAAGGGAGAAGCTCATTTAAGTATGTGTCTGTGTCCTGGCCTACTATGAGAATGGGACACACAGATCTGTGTTCTCTGTCAGTTTTAGTTCCTGTTTTCCTCTTTTTATTGGCATTTGTCTGCATCAAGTATGATTCTAGTATTGTACGTGACTTGGGCTATAACTCCCATGTAAGGTGATACGCCTCCACTGCCTCCTATGCTTTTCATTCTTTTATGTCCTGGACATCGGAACCTGTGTTTACTGTAAAGCTATAGTAGCACATATAATAAATACTCTAAAAAAGGGTTGTTAATAGTTTAATCTGAGTTCAGGTAAATGTAGCAGCAGCTGGCTAGTGTTTTTTTATTTTTAAGGTTAGGTGGAATGCATTTTTTTCTCACTGACCTTTATGATAATTAGATGGTTTTGTTCATTTTTTTTTTAATTAGAAATAAAGCTGTTCAACTTAAAAATGAGCTGGAGAATTTTACTAAGCAGTTTCTACGTTCAAGCAATGAAGACGAATCTTAACCATAGAGATCGCTTTGGTGATCATCATAGGAGACTGGAACTTGGATGATTTGGGACAGTTATTTTTATGAAATGACTACATATGAATTGTACTCACTGTACCTAAATAGCAAATTCTTGTGTAGATTCTGGTAATGATCTATCTCAGGGTGTTTGCATTTCTAAAGAGTGTTATGATGTCTCTTGAGTTTTAATTTTGGGTAAAGAAAAGGTGAAATTGTTGGATGTGTTAAAGTAATGAATTAGTTAAAAGCAACAGAACCAACTGTGTGACCCCTGAGGGGTGGGGCCTTGCTCTTAATTAGGGCTTTCTTCGTTTCTGATACTGAAAAACTGCTTCCTGGCATCCAGGAGTTAGAGAATACTCCTTTCATCTTTCTCAAAACTAATTTTTGATGTCTAATGGGAATAGTCACTTTTTTTCTTTTATAAACTGCATTGAGTGCTCTAACCACCAAGAGAGAATGTGGAATGTTCTTGTGTTATTTATGCAAGTTACAGTCGCTTGCCATTCTGGTAGGTATATAAACCACTAATAAATATGCTGTTTTTATTCCTTTTATTCCCATTAAAACTGATGTAAAGCAGTATAAATTTATTCTAAATAGCCTCTACTAAAAGTATCTGGGTCTAAATAGCTTCCTGATATGTTTCTCAAGAAACATTTCCAGCTTCTGCTGTGACCACAGTAAAGAAAGCTTCCTATCTCAGTATTAGGACTAAAGTTTGAAGTGATAAAAATAGCCAAAGATATGGGAGGTTTGAGTTTGGGGTGGTTACTGTTGTATACAGACTGTTCTTCAGAAGGTATTGGCTGAACTGCTGGATTGCTCCCCCCACCCCTTCTCCCTGCACCCTGCCCCCTGGTGGGTTTACTTTTAATTGTATGAATTTGCCAGGGCACTGTTAAAAATTATCACTGTATTTTTTAGCTTAATGAAATGTTTATGGATTCAAGTATTGTGTTTCTGTGTTTAAAACTAATTGAAACTTAATGTGGAAACATTAAAAAATGACATTCTAGGGCTTTGCTATGCAAAATGTAGTCTTGAGGACCACCAAATTGGCATCACCTAGATGCTTGTTAGAAATGCACAATCACGGAGGACACAGTGCATTTGGCCAAGTGTAGTCATGCTTCTTTTCCATGGGAAGGATAGCATTTCAAGCTCTTCTAATACTCAGTACTTCCTTTTCTGTGCCTTTAAGGCTCCTGGATGCTATTCTGTCTTTTCACAACAGGTGCAACATTATTTAGAACATAAAAGCCTTTCAAAAATATTTTTTATGCCAGTCAGATAATAGGATGCAGTGTCAAATAAATATTAATTTACAGCTTTTGTTGTTGCTTTATAACCAAAAGATGGTACAAGCTACCACGTGGGATCACGTTAACACCTGCAACATGACACTGATGCCTGAGACTGCTTACTGCTAATTTAGGTTCCAAGTTCAAGGCCTTAATCTTTATACAAAGTATTTGAACTTAACAGCATAATGGTTTGGTCTCACCTCATTAGCATACCTCAGTGGTTCTCCAAGTTTGATCCCTGGATCAACAGTAAACTTGTAAGAAATGCACATTCTTGGATCCCACCGCAGACCTACTGAATCAAACACTAGGTTTGGGGACCAGAAACCTATATTGTAACAAGTCCCCCAGGTCATCCCAATGCACGTCTGGAATTGTAGTCCTGGTATAGTAAGTTTGTAGTAAGTTTTCCATCACTAGTTCGAATGCAGTTCCACCTGGTCAAGTTTGAAAATGTATGAATGTTGGAAATGGAACACTAAAATAATGAAACTCAATCTTTATGCCTAGAGGTAAGTGTACCTACGGCCAAGCCCGTGAATTCTACAGAAATTATGTAATTTACAGCTGATGTAGTTCAGAGTTATTGTTCAACTATGTGTGTTGCAGGATTATTTATAAACTTTGTATAACCTCAAACTTTTTACAAACTACTATTTTATAAGTATGCAAGCTTATAAGGTAAAAATAAAACCTGTTTGCCTGATAGTTGATAAATATAGCATTTATACTGGCATTTAGTGAGTTTTACTCTTAATTTTTACGGGAGGTGTATAAGCTCCTTGGGTAGACTGGATCGTCTTTTGATTTTAACTCATTTAGTACACCTGGCCTGGTGTTGAAAGTCTTAATCATCCTCCCACAAGGTTGTGGTGATGAAAGTAAAAACTTAACCAGTAGTATAAGCAATAGAATTGTTTACTTAAAAATTACACAGAAGGAAACTAAGTTATCCTAAGGGAGCTCCAGGGAAAGAATGACTTGATTTTGCCTTTTAATGAAAATCTGTGGCCCTTGAAGAGTAAGCTAACATAGTTCTTAAAGTACAGGGTCAGGACCACTCCAATCTCGTCCCTGCTCCGGCAGCCCATGGCCAATGTTTAGATAAAGGAACCAGGGCTGAGCATGAAATATTGGGCTTGGAGGATAGTTCTGAGACTTAATAATGACTCAGTCTACTAAAATTAACTTAAAACATGCTATCTGAAATCTGGTTAAAGTACTTTATTGATTACAATATGAATTCACAGCAATATTATTTCACAGAGCTACAGTACAAATAAAGGAATGAATCACTGTGTAAGAAAGATCAAAGAATACTGTTAAATCATGGTACAAATCCATCATTTGTTTGGTTTAAAGCTTTTATAAGAGCTTTAATTTAGTAGGTTCACCTTCCCCATAGTCATACTACTGATGTTCTGAGTCTATTGGCCACAAGTGTGTAGAAACCATTCTAGGTGAAGAAAAACATTTTATTAACTTTATAAACCCACTTAGATGTGGGTGCCTTTGGATAAGAAGATGCAAATACAAGTGTTCAGACGCTTCTTTGAAAAGAAAATAGTAGGATAGAGCACCATTGTATAAAAGACAGGCTTAAAATATCTACCGGTATATCGTTGAAGTTTTCTATTAAGAAAAATACATGATGTAAGATTTTTGTGGGGCACATTGAACACCAGTTAAAACACAACCAGTTTTTTCATAATGCTGCAGCATCATAACATTTATAGGATCAATAATTGGATTTAAGAAAGAAACTTAGAAATTTTATTAACGTGCAAACAGATTTGCTAAATACAAGGTGTACCATCAATCTGATTAATAAATTACTTTTTAAAACACAGTGCTAGCTTAGACATTCAACTACAAACCATTTTCATGAGTACCTATGGGAACCAGTATCTTTCTAAATATAGCACTGAATTTAAGGCAACTCAAAATGAACAGTGGGAGAAAAACTAGAAAATATGAAGTGTACTTTACATTCTACTTAATCTAATTTAAAATACCAACTTGATTCATTCTGCTACCCTTTCTCACAAGAAAGATGGTCTAGCTTGTGGGCCTTTTAAAAGGAAACTAGAAGCTAAGCATAGTACTTAATTAAATTTTTTTAGCCTGACTCACACCCTAAAGATTCTAGAAAGGACATCATGATTAAAATGATGATAGGCCCACTTGGGAAATTGTTTAATCAGTTTCCAGAAGTTTAAACACAAGCCATAAGTATTCAATTGTGTTACGATTTTAAATGTGAGACATTTCACCAGTAATCAAAGCATAAATTTCCCTGAAGGTTTTCACTTTTAAAGCAGGTAAAGTCTTAATTTATTATTAAATCTAAGATCTCAAAAGTACTGGAAAAGGTCAGTTATATAATATTGATACAGTATTTCTTAACACTAAAAATGTCTTTTTGTCACTTGGAGACATCAAGATCCATTTCTGTTTAAATAGGTTAACTTGAAAATTGCTTACCCCATATTCCAGAAGCACCTACATCCATCATATCTAGGAGTCTAGTACTATCATCATGCAGTATTACTCAGTTCAGCTGAGTCTAAATTTAAACAAGAACCACCTCCTAGTCTCTCTTGTAGTTGAAATCTTTGCCTGTGTGAAGATGGAACTCAGTATGGTGTGTGTAACCACGGAATCACAGCTATAAAAAGATGAGCTAGGGAGAGACCTAGCTCATGGTAGCAAGACGTGCTTTCTTGAGCAGGTTTTGGGATGATTTGGTAAATCACAATGGCAGGTCACTATTTATTACTTTGTTTTAGAAAAGAATATATGCCTTTATTCTTGCCAGATCTCTAAAAACTACTCTTTATGAAGTGATTAAACAGTACAGATTAACCTGCTGAGGCACATACCATATTTTCCCATGTATAAGACGCACCCTTTTGCGAAAAATTTGGGGTCTAAAAACTGGGTGTGTCTTATACAGTGCTTGTAGACTTCAAATGCCATAGATGGAACTGAGGACGAGGCAATATATGAAGAGAGTGATTCGTCATCAGACACAGATGAGGACAAGCTAATGGTTGGGAGTTTTGACAGTGATGAGTTGTATGAATTTTATGATGAATAAATGAGTTCAAAAACTTCATGTAATACATTTTTTTTTTCAAATTTCGGGCCCCAAAATTAAGGTGTGTCTTATTCATGGGAGCGTCTTATACATGGGAAAATATGGTATTTGTATCTTTTAAGGTAAAAAAAAGTTAATAGACATCACATAACTGCAATATTCTTGACGATGCAAATTCCCTAAAAGTACATTTGGCCATATTTTTAAGTCTTAAACTAAGATTGAAACTATACAGTATTTTTCAAATTATACACTCTTGTTGATTTCAGGAAGTCTTACAAAAATCAATTACATAGACAACCAACTGAACTCAAACTGCAAGTAAATATATTTAGCAACTGGAACGCACAGCACTCAAAAGCAAGCTAGTAAGTTAATGTGGCAATGAGGTCATCATTTGGTCATATGTATTATTAGCCACAATCTTGGTAGTTTTCAGTTGCCTAGTACATATTTAATTATGAGAATTGCTTTTAAAACTATTTACAGGAACTTTAATCAACATTAAATGATTTTTATCAACATGTTTAAGATCATAGAATTCTTGTAGTCTGTGCCTCTGTGACTATCTTGTTCCTAGAATAACTTTCAAAGTACAGGAGATACTCTATATAAGGCTATTCTGCACGTAGCAGAAGTGCTTTCTTGAACAGGATTTTGGAACGAATTGCTGAACTACATGGCAAACCCTCACCCCCTCCCTTTCTTTTGGAAATGAGTATGTTCCTTTAAAATATTCTCACCGTAAAAGAGCTGCTCTTTATGAAGTGATATAGTCTACAAACATTAACAGCAAAAAGTTCATAGAAATCTATGTGTATAAATATACATTCTTGACTGCCATTTACACCTTTTTAGGGTCCTGTATCTTAATCTTCCTTTATTTTATTCTTTTTATTGTCACTTGGTATTAAACAAAACCGACAATGACTTCATTATAGTTGGTGAATAATATACTTATTAGCATATTCACAATATAAAAATGAAAATTGGCATGTAAAATTTAGGAGTATTTAGGTTAGGGTTACAGGTGATCTTAAAAGTTAGAGACCTATCTCACCAGTAACTAACAGTTGACTGAGTTAACAAAACACAATGCACTTCTATATATCAGAACAACCCGTGACTTCACCATCAAGCAAGACTAACAATCTTCCATTGTCAATCATTTAGATTTATTTGTAGAAGAAAATCTAAGGGGAAAAATATTTTTGTTTAAAAGTAGGAGGGCCCTTTCTAGTAATAGACACATTATTAGACCATTGACAAGCAGGGAAATGAATTGCTTAGTATTTTCCTCTGACTCAGTATTTTCCTAAGAACTGCCTTAGACTTTTTCTTTTGACTTAAAATGGAGTTGCTTGGGTCTAGCTATTTTTTTAAGCAAAGCCATGCCACTTAGAAACCAGTATTTTGTGCTAAGGGAAGAAATACAACAGAAGAGCACAGAGCTTGAATATTTCCTTTTTTAAAAGGTTCCCTTTGAAGTCACAATTTACACCAATTCAGATTTTATATTATGTGAACTTAAATTCATAACACCACCATGTTACAACTATAACCAATCAGGTCTAATGACTGGCCAGATTTTACACTTTGAAAAATGCAACACTGTCATATTTCCTATCTAGATACATTGTGACGGAGAAATTCAGAAAAATTATTCAGATTCAAGGACAATCCAAATGTTCATCGATGAATGTTCTGAAATGAGTACACTCTACAAACTCAGTTCTAGAATCTGAAATCAATAGGAAAGTCTCACTGTTTACAGGGCTACTTAAAGTGTCATTTGATCATAATCTGCTTTTTAAAATGCCAAGAACCATTTATATGTGATTGCTGTCTACCTATTTATATAATAAGTTTCTTATATATGGCTAAAATTTCAGAATGAAATCCTATTCCCTGGCCTTCTGATTATCTCCCCCTCAAAGCACTGAAATTGAGCACTTATTTAAATTAACAGGATGGCAAAGGATGCACCAGAAACTAATGATACTCAAAAGGACTCCCCTCAGAGGTACCTAGCTGTTGGTATTCTTAAACATTAAGCAACCAGAATCTCTCTTAGATTAAAAAGGAAGGTTAGAATTCAAGGAGACTTTCTTGAAACATGAGGACACATACATATGGTGTTACTGCCATCTATTACTGTGCCTGGTTTCTCCATTACAAAACTCAAAAATGTGACATTTCTTATGTATACAAAGTTAAAAATGTACTTCTTTAAAAATGCAAATACCAACATGATAGGTTACTATAATGTGTACATGTTGTTCTACACAAAGAAAATAATTAAATTTAGAAAAGCAAAAATTCATCAAGGTTAAATTAGCTCAACTCCTCAAATTAATACACTGGTCCTTTTGATCTCAGCAAGCACCTTTGCCTTGTTTTTTTCATCTTTTTTTGTTTTGTAGTTTACTGAAAGCTGCTTTTTCTATATAATAATCTCAATAGAAAAATCTTCACCTGCAAATATAAGGTAGAATTTTTTTTCACAGCTATGGGCTGTAGCACTGATTTCTCCAGATATCAATGGAAAACAGAAAATTTGTATGCACTGTTAATTCCAGATTCTAAGAAAACTGTCCCAAGAGCCTGTTGCCACAGCCATGCCATCATCAGTTACACCCAAACAGCTGACACGGTTGTCATGACCAGCAAGAACGCCTGAAAAACAAAAGTTCAATAAAAAGTTAGCAACGGGCAAGTGTTTGAATTAAACACGTGTATGTGTCAACAATCAGGAAGAGTGCTTCCTTTGAGTGAGGGAACTGAGTGCGGGGATAAGCTGGACATATAAGTAAAGTACAATTCTTTGTACTGCACGAATTTTTGGCACACGCATCAAACCGTGTTACTCATTTTGAAAAACTATTTCATAATTATGTGTTCTTATATGTAGGAAAAGATATAGGCTATTTAGTATTCTACATCTCTAATAAGTTCATGATACCCCTCCGTATTTTGCCACTGAGCTATGCTATTTTCAACAAAAACAAACTTTTAAATGATGTTCAGTGAAGTAGTCTTTTACCACAAGAACAACAAAAACAAACGAACAAAGTTGCCTTATATCACCACTTCCAAAAATACCAACATAATTTATTTACTTCTGTTAACCACCAAATGCTGGAATGTTTTGATTATAATTTTCTGAAACCATCAAACCAATTTAGGTTTAGTTTCTTTTGTATATTAATCTCAACATTCTGATTACCACACAGGATAAAATGAAATATTCCCAAATATTTGAAAGGAAAATGAGAAATGTAAAGATTTTTGAAAATAGAATGTATCAAATTCTCACAAGAATTTTTTCTTTAATACTGTGTTTGAGCTTGTGTTCTCTCTATATATAATCAAGCATTTTCATCCAACCTCAGGAACAGAAGTTCATCTTGTCTAACTCTTTAATAGTCTCTGTAGCACGTCCAGTATGGTAACACGGCAATGGGCAAATTTATCATTATGTGTTAAAATAACAAAAATGAAAACTGTGGCTAAATACTCCAAGACACACTGGAAAGGACAGTGCATTAGTATGAGAATAAGCAGCGATTCAACTTTAAGGTGAAAGTATCCAGTTGAGCCACCTTAAAACCAACCAGTAAGCAAAGCAAAGCTAAAACTCAAGTGTATGTTCAAAAATAAGGAAAACAAACACATTTTTGTTTTGTTATGGATACTAATTGATTTGATCCAGGCAAAACACGTAATTGGCTTTGGACAACAGAATATCTGCAAAAGTATACTTGCAAAATGCAAACTGTGAACTTTTCTACAATCTCTAGGTTGTAGAAAATTATTTCTGGGGATGTTGATATTCCTTTCACTCCCCTGGAAACCTCAACAACTGTATAGGAGTTTAAATGGGTAAGGACAAAACCCCACAAGGGCAGTGAGGATATGAGAGCAGGCAATGGCAACAAAATTTTATAAACTGGATGGTAGGAACTGTTTCAGTGGACCCTAAAATGCTGAGTTCATAACAAATGGTCTGGTAAGCCGAGAAACAAAATTACATGGCAGAACCTCCGAAAGGGTCAGATACTAGTGGTACGAGGCCTCTCTGGAACCTGTAGGGGCAACGCTGAGGCAAACTAGGACTGTATTAGAAAGTGTCCAGGGGCGGGCCAGCCAAATGGCTCAGTTCGTTAAGAGCGCAAGCTCTGAGCAACAGGGTCGCCAGTTCAATTTCCACATGTTCCAGTGAGCTGTGCCCAAGCTGAGCTGCTGCTGAGCTGCCAACAGGTGGCAGGATTGCTCAGCTGGTGAGAGCACATGCTCCTAACAACAAGGTTGCCAGTTTGACTCCCGCATGGGATGGTGGGCTATGCCCACCCGCAACTGACATTGAACACTGAACCTTGAGCTGAGAGGCTGCAAGCTGCCGACGAGTGGCCAGATGGTGACTGGACTTGGAGCTGAGCTAGCTGCGCCCTCCACAACTAAGACTGAAGGACAACAACTTGGCTGTTCCTCTCTCCCAATTCCCCAATAAAATCTTAAAAAAAAAAAAAAGTGTCCAGAAACAGACTCCCCAAGAACTTTCTCCACTCTTCAGTCAGGTGAGTGATCGTCCTGCAACAGGGCATGAGATTAGAGACTTACTTGCTAAAGAGAGCAAAAAAGGGAGAAAATGGGCACAGTTGAGATTGATGAAACAGTGCTGAAAAGGGGGAATAAAGAAACATTACTTGCTAATTGTTTTGCCCCCCACATTTCCTGCTGAAATCAGCCCCAAAACTGGCAGCGAGCTTTTACATGTCAAGTAGAAAAGTAGAAAATCTATCTCAGAGAACTTTGTTAAGCCCAAGGGAAAAAAGTCCATAAGATCTAACAGCGGTTCCCCAATGAAAGTCTGGCCAGATTATCCTTCAGTGAGGCCTACAGGCAATACACCCCAACCACGTGCACAAGGCTTTCAAACAGTGCTAAGCACGAAACAAGCTGAGAGTGACCAGAGTTTTAAGGAAATACTCTAAAAATAAGGATGGGGCTAAAAAATAAGAAGAGGGGAAATAAAAGCAACTTGGAAAATACGAAAGATTATGCTCGAAGAGGAAAACTGCAAAATTGGCTTTCATTAGTAACCTCAGAGAAACGAGACTTTATTCATGAAAAAAAGAATGGGTGCCTTAACAAAAATATCTCAAAAAGATGGTCACAAAAATGAAAAATCAAAACTTAATAGAAAGGTCACTGAATAAAAAGGCAAGGATTTCTCCCAGAACATTAAGGGAAAAAAAGAGATGGAAAATAGAATATAATAAAGTCTAAGGAAAATCCAAGGAAGTCAAACATCAGAATAATGGGAGTTCTGGAAAGAATGATATTGGAGAAGAAATGCTAGCAATTAAATAAACCCCCAAACGTTCTAATACTACAGGGTATAAGTTTCCAGATTGAAAAGGTCCACTGAATACCCAGCACAATGGATGAAAATGGATCTACTCCAAGACATATCAAAATTGGCAGAAAGGCTGAAGATTAATTAGTGAAGAGTACATCAAAACTAAGAATATAAGCCAAAAAATTAATTTAACCCTAGAGAATGTAAAAAGGGCTGCATAGCAAAAGAAATCATAGTATATACCTCATTGCTCAGCAGTAAATACTATTAAAAAGTTATAACTATGTAAACACTGACTGATGTTTTAAACAAAATGGGAAAAATTGGAAGATGGGAAGCTGGGGTTGCGTGGGATGTGGTGGGGAGAGTCGTGTTAAAGCCGAACCCTCAACAGATAATGCCTGAAAGTTAAGCTACCTTCAGAAGCAGAAAATATGGGTTGGGGGTCAGAGAACTATGATTTGGTCACAAGCTATGTAGAACTATTCCATTCCTTAAGTATAACTTTAATTAAAAAAAAATTGAAATCACTCTGTGTAATTTGTTATTGCCCATCCCCAATATCATTCGATGTACCGGTATATATAACAATATTTTGGAAGCTGCAAAGGGAAGACAAGTGAGTATGTCCTGTCCAGGTGAAGATCTGTTCCAGAAGGAAGATGATTCGTAGCAGTTACAATGCTTCCTGTCAGGTTATAAGAAAATGATAATTTGGAAAAGACCACACCGAATTATATTCACTGTTCACATTTATATCAAAATGTATCAAACAAGAAACTATGACAGAACAGATGTTAACTCTTCAGAAAACAGAAATCTAACTGGTTTATGCCCTGTGACTGCACTCAAAGGGGTACAGTGACCATGAGTTAGAACTGCTGGGTTGCCGTTCCTCAGCTCCACGGTCTCCAGGGGCCTCAAACAACTGATGGGAACTCTTCATTTCCTACCAAACCCACAACCTAATGCGGACTTAGTGTTACTAACCTGCACGATCTCCTTTCAGTGTGTCCCATACGTTACAATTAAAGTCGTCATAACCAGCTAACAGGAGGCGCCCACTTTTTGAGAAGGCTACAGAGGTGATTCCACAGATGATGTTGTCATGAGAATACAGTAATAACTCTTGGTCTGCACGAAGGTCAAAGAGACGGCAAGTGGCATCATCAGAGCCAGTGGCGAAGGCATATCCATTTGGGAAAAACTAGAGAGAAAAGCAACAAACATTGATTTCATAGACATGTACAAAAATCATGTGAGGCAGTGTAATAATAGGCTAGGGGGTAAAACAAACCTAGAATCAAATTCCACCTTGGCTTCTCACCGGATACTAAAGATTCTTAAACATGTTGTGCCTTAGTCTCAGTTTTAGAGTGTTGGTTAGGATTGAAGGGAATAACAGGCCAAGTACACAACCCATTGTTTAGCACATAGCAAGTATTCAGTAAATACTGGCTCTGATCCTCCATATGTCTTATTAAAACATAAATCAAATATGACTATTTATAGAATTTATATATGTGTACCCTTAAAGAAAGGTTTCAAAATCCCATTATGAGAAATAAATAGGAAAGATTCTATGAGAGAGAACATGAATCATTCCAGCTAGGCTGGTTATAAAGATACGCTAGTAGTAAAAAAAACCAAACAACAACAACAAAAACTATCCATTATTAGTTTGTGAATCCCTTTTCACAGATACTGGCCACTACTCAACATTGATTTTTTTATAAAGAGGAAAGAACTTTTTTCCATATATCTAATGGCCATCTGTATTACTTTTGCTGACTGTTCATGACCTTTGCTTATTTTTTACTGTGCTGTTAGTACTTATGTGTAATTTGTTGATTTGTAGGAATGAAATGAAGAATATAAATTTGTTTTGTTACACATATTTTATAGTTTATCATTTGCCTTCTAATATTGCTTACTTTTTAAAACTAACGCAATTTTTAATTTTTAGTCAAATTTTCTTTTTTCCTCTGAGATTTCTTTCGTCCTTTTTATAAACAAAATCCTTTCCCTGGCTGTTATCTCATGTTCAATTATACTTCCTTCTAGCTTCTTTTTTTAATAATTTCATTTTCCACATCTTAGTTTTTTATCCATCTGGTATTTATTTGATGTACAGCACCCAGTGTAAGGATCTAACTTAATTTTCTTAATAGTTAATCAATTGTACCAGCTGTTAATTAAATAATCATTATTTTACTCATTTTGTTGCTACATCTCTAATTCACTAGTCTTATATACACCAAAATGTTAGTTATGAGTTTGCCGTCTGTCCTTTCTTGTACCTGTATCACACTGCCTTTTTTTTTTAATTATTATAACCTGATAGTAAATTTTATTATCTGGCATGGCAAAACACTCTTGTTATTCTGCATCAGTCTGTCCTCTCTTTTCCACTTGAGTTTCACAGACATTTTATCAAGTCCCTTTTCTCCATGTTCCTGACTCATCTCAAAAAGATCCACTTGGGTTTTGATTAAAATTTGTATTAAATCTGAACATTAGTTGGTAGAATAAATGGTTGGTGTACCATATGCAGTCTTCTCATTCAGGAATATGGCATTAAAAAATAAAAGTTCACCAATAAAGTTTTATGATAAAGATTCTGCACATTTCTTGCTAATTTATTCCTTGTCTATTTTATAGTTGTTGTTGCTGTTCTCCATAGGATTTTCTTTCTATTTTCTACCTGGCTATTATTGGTATAGCAAAGTTACTGATTTTAAAATAGTTTTTCTAATACAGGAAATACACTGAACTCTATCTTGGGATATCTAGGTAGCTAAACACATCACCTGCAAATAATATTTTTTCTACTTTATAAATGCAACTCTTATTTCAGTTTTGGGTCTAAACTATTAAATAAAAGGCACAAATCATCAGACTACAGAAAAGCAAGACCCAACTGCTGCCTATAAGAAAATCACTTTCAATATAAAGACACAAATGGGTTAAAAGTAAAAGGAAGGAAAAAGATACGTCAATGCTAGCACTAATCAAAAGAAAACTGGGTAGTTCTATTAATATCAGGCAGAGATTTCAGAGCAAATAATATTACCAGGGATAAAGAGGGATATTTCATAATGATAAAGGAATCAATTCATTAGAGGACATAACAATCCTAAAGGTACATGCTTTGAAATACATAAAGCGAAAACAAAGAGATGGCAAGGAAAACGTACAAATGCACAATTAGAGATTTCAACACCCCCCTTTCAATAGTGAATAGAAAGAACAGACAAAAATCAGCAAGGATACAGAACACTTGAATAACACTTTCAACAATCTTGACCTAATTGATGTCTATGAAATTCTCCACCCAATAACAGGAGAATACAGATTTGTTTCAAGTGCACAGAAACACATCAACATTTGTGAGATGTAGCCAAAAGCAATGCTTATAAAGAAATTTATAACTTTAAGCTCCAGTGTTTGAAAAAGGAAAACGTTGCAAATCAATGTTGTCAGCTTCTACCTTAAGAAACTAGACAAAGGAAAGCAATGAAACACAAGTAAGCAGCAGAAAAGAAAGAATAAAGATCGGAGTGAAAATCAATGAAATAGAATAACAATAAAGAAAATCACTGAAAACAAGAGATGTTTTTTTAAGAAGATAAATAAAACTGATCAACCTCTAGCCAAATGTATTCATCTGCTAGGGCTGCTGTAACAGAGTACCACAAATCAGGTGGTTTCAACAAAGAAATTTATTGTCTCACAGTTCTGGAGGCTAGAAGTCTGATATCCAGGTGTGTGAGAGCTGGGAGGGAAAGATCTGGTAGGCCTCTCTCCTTGGCTTGTAGATGGCTGTCTTCAGCCTGTATCTCTTCACATTGCTAACCCTCTATGCTTGCTGTCTCTGACTTTCTCCTTTGTCTAAGGACACAGGTCATATTGGATTAAGGGCCCCCAATCCAGTACCTCTCAACTAACCACATCTGCAACAACCCTACTATCAAATAAGATCACATTCTGAGGTACTGGGGGTTAGGAATTCAACATATACATTTTGGAGGCATACAATTCAATCTACACCACCAGACTAATCAGGAAAAAAAAACAGACAAGTTACCAATATCATAAATGAGATATCCTACAGATTTGACAGACATCAAAAGAATAATAAGGGAATACTGTGAACAGCTTGAACACACTGCTGTGGATATCCAACTTGTTTGCTAAGATGATCCATTCCTCTCAACTGGGAAATAAAACGTATTGCTCACCTGCACAGAGAGACCTAGGTCTGTGGATAAAACCTTTCTGTTTTGTTTTTTTTCATGAAACCATTACTATTTAGGGATTCAATGTTATAAGAGCATATTATTTATAAGAACTCTTGAAGGCAATTTGTTGTGAAAATCATGCTATAGAGTTCAGGACTTTAAAAGCACAATAAATTTCCCTTAGAAATGCTATTCACTTACACTGACAGCATTGATATCTGACACATGTCCAGTGAAAGACTGTCTACACATTCCATCTCGAATATCCCATAACTTCGACGAGGCATCACAAGCACCGGAAACAAAAGTCCTCATGTCAGGACTCAGAGAAAGGCTCATCACATCTCCAGAATGCCCAGTGAACGTGGTGGTCTGCTGGGCGGTCTCGATGTCCCATAAAGCACTGTGATTAAAAGTAAATAAAAATAATGACTATTATCTCTTCTTACATTAGTTCCTTCGACCACCCTCAACCCCCAAATCAGTGTTCTTCTGGAATAAACTTACCAGTTTGTATCTCCTGAGCTTGTAACAATCTGGCTGTCATCTAAAAAACGACAGCAGGACAAGTAGCCTACGGCAGAGAGAAACACATTTTAGGTTATCACTGATTGAGTACCTTAATTAGCATATGAAATACTCATATATAGTCTTAGAAACCGAATACTTGGGCAACAAGTGTTTGTCAGTATCATCTGTCGTTCTACTTTTAATTACTTCAACTAACTCTCTCTTGGGTATTTACTGTGTCCGTGGTATCATGTTGGGCACTCTCTTACAAACTGGAGTAAGACACAGACCCTTCCACCTACTACAGTTACCTGAGAGAGAGATACTCCTTTACACAATCATCTATGATCCATAGCAGACAGGATTAAGTATTTGGAGAAAGGTTAAAAGTATGGTGAGAAATGAGAACCATCGCCTCAGTGATGGCTTTATGAAAAAGGTGGCATTTGAATGTTTAGAATTCACCAATGTTTCAAAACATGGAAATGGCAGGGAAATGCCATGATAGAGATTTTGTAAAAAGCACGGTGAAATAGTACTGCCAAGAATTAGAACATGCAGAAACCTGATACATGGCAAAATTTCCTAATTCACACTGCTAACCAAATACTATCCCAGAAAATAATATTTGCTTTCTTTTTGTATTGTTCATTATCATTTGAATTTTTTGCACTAATTTATCATCTCTACAAAATAATACTTTTTTAAGAAAAACAGAATTGTGGTCATCAGTTATACTAAAAAGTTAGTTCATAGTAATTTCTACTCCCGCTTGATTAGCACTCATCCTTTAGCCAGTTGAGCACAATTTATCACTCATTCTCCTTGATCGGCTCCATTCTTCAGGCGGAGTCAAGCTTGGTAGGAAAGGACAATATTTAGTAGAGCTCACCTATGTGACCTGGTAACTCTCGGCTCACTCTCACATTTCCCTCTCTGGTTTTTAAGTTATATATGGAGCAGATGTTGTCCAGTCCTCCACACGCAACATAATTACCAGAGGGAGCATATGCACAGGTCATCACCCAAGAGGACCTCAAAGGAATAGCATGCATCTGTAGAACAAATACAATGCACAAAAACTATATTACTAAGATTACAAAAACAGTCACCTTCCTAACTTATTTACAGTGAAGCAAATCCTACTAAAAATGAAATTCATCTAAAAAATTAAAGCAAAAATAAAGAATGCAATGGATTGAGAAAGTGAACAATGAAACATGAAATACTAATGTACACTAAAATACCTATTATGTTTTCAATATTATTATCAAATAATTTGGATTTAAGTACTCTTCAGAAATTATTCTCTTAAGAGAAGCAAAACATAGGATGTTTTGATGCTAATATAGCAATTTGAAATCTTACCTATAAAATATTAAAGAATCTGATAAATTGTTTTTGCAGTAGTGCTCAAAAGAGGAATTTCCTCTAACATAACACTGAATAATACTGGTATCAGAGTTGATTAAAATGGTTCTTCCATGAAGAGATGGTCCTTCTAATAACAGGGCACATACTCTGGACTCGAATTTAAACAACAGTAATAGTTTACACTGATCTCACACCATTGCCTGGTGCCTTGTTACCCAACACCAATCACTTGAGGAATAGCAAGCTAAATGAGGCATACAGAGAACTTTAAAAGGCAATTTTTCTTTTAGTTTTAGGAAAACATACTTGAAAGACATGCTCAATGCCAATTCATATAGAAAAACTGTTATAATACAAATCTGTCTTAGCTACCTTTAAAATCTAAACCAGGCTGAAGATACTATTTCCTTCACAAAGTAGTACTTTTAAAACTTTAATAAAAATGGTGATATAAGCATATTTTTGAGGTATTTGACTTGTGAAAGTTTTCCTGAAGCTTTTCCACTACCACTCAACACCTTTACATCAGGGATTCCTTCAGGGACAATATCGGGTGGACCCACTGGCTTTCACCCAGAGATCCAAACAAGTTGTAATTTGCCTCCAATCTACTGTCGCTTCTGAGCAGTCTAGAAACACAAATCAATGCTTAGGGTGAACCAAAGAAAAGCTTCACATTAGCACTCTAGCTTACCCACAACTAGAAATAAAAATCTCTGGGTCACTGTCACATTAGGAAATGGGAATTTTTTAAATTGTTTATGTGTAAAACTGAATCACACTCTTTTCTAAAATACGAGACTCCAGTAAAACACATTGAACAATAACCCTGCAGTTGGCCTTGGGAATAAAAAAAAGGGGCTAAAGATTAAAACCAAACAACAAGAAGGGCCGGCTGAGTGGCTCAGTTGGTTAAGAGCTCGCTCAAGAGTTTGAGCTCTGAGCAACAGTGGTTCGAGTCAGCCCGAGCTGAGCAGCCGCGGAGCTGCCAACAGGTGGCAGGATGGCTCAGCTAAAAAAAAAAAAAAACCAAACAACAAGGCCTTAAGAGAGGATCTAGATTAAAATAAATGAAATAAATTAATCTTAGAAGAAAATTAAAGTTGGAAGTAATAGAGTAAGGAAATGAATTGGTGGATATTAAACCAAATAAACAGTTATTTAAAAGACAATTAAGAAATTCTACCTTATTTGTTGTATAGCTATCCCAAATAATTAATTTTCCATCTTGGGAAGCACTGACTAGTAGCCTAGAAGAAGAAATAAAAACAATTTGACACTTAGAGAAAAAAAGAAATTTAAATTAGTTATGCATTGTATTCATGTAGAATAGTTCAGAAAAGAAAAACGTAATTTTTCTAATTAAAAACGTGATACCAGAAAATAGTCTCCCAACTTTAAAAAATTTATTCTGCATGCCAACATTTTCAACATAACGTAAAATTTAGCAAAATGAAGACATATTACTAAAAATGTCTCTGGTTATGATTCAACATTTTCATAGTGACAATATTCTAGTTCTTATTCAAGGTGCTGGTAGATATTAGCAGATTGGTTTAGTATTTACTGATTTAAATTTAATGACAATAAGAATACATATAAGCCTAACAACCATATTTCATTCAACCTAAAAACATCACCTGAGAGCCTGTGAATGTGAGGCAGTGTTATGGGTATGACACAGGAAATACCTCCTATCTTTGGCCTTTACCACGTGGTGGAGATAAGATATTTTACACATATTTATAAGAAATTAAGTAAGTGAAAATTGTCAGAGGAGTGGTGTAAAATCACATCATAGGAAAGTAACAGAGAAACAAATAACTGCTAGTTGAGTTAATCCAGTAGTCGAGCAAAATGGAATGCATCTTGAAAAATGGAATTTTGAGTACTAAAGATAGATATGTACTCCCATCCTTTGTGAATTTAGATAACAAATAATTATAGCAATATCCAGTAACTTGTCCATGGCAACATTCAACAAATATTTGCTTATTAATTAAAATTTCAAGGTTAGTATACAATAGAACTGCTTTTGGCATATCAAAAAACAAAGTATAATATCCCACTGCAAAGAAAAGAAATCCTAAACAGTTTACCTGAATAATCTGATAATGGGTACTTTTGAGAAGTAAATAAATGTATTTTTCATAGTTAAGGTTTCTAAACTTTTAAAGTGTCAAAGAACATTTTAGTGAAAGCAAAGCATTCATATTGAATGCATTTTCTGCAAATATTTCATAAATATAGCTTGTTTTTAACAATAAAAAAAATGTTTAAAAAAATGCAAATGATGATTTGTAACAAAAATAATTCTGCTGATAGCTTGAAAATGACAGGTACAAACCTTGAGTCATAGCCCCAATGCATAGCATAGATTTTAGCTAGGTGACCCCTCAGTGTACGTCTTGTTCGCATTTGTATCCGACCCACAGAATCCATATTTGATGTGATCTTTAGAAAATGACACGAATGTTATTCTTTATAGCTCAGAAAATAAAGCAGAAACAATTAATAGGCAAAAAAGCAAACAAAGAACAAATTTGTAACAATTGAAGGTAATTTAATATAAATATGTATAATTCCAGTCATTTATAGGATCAATATGTTGTTCAAGAAAAAGTATCATTAATTTAAAATTATGCTATTTGCACACCTTCCAGTGAGAATATCTTCTGTAAGACTATTAACTAAAAAGAATAGACAACGCCCCCAACTTTGGTTAAAAAAAAAAAAGCCCAAATAAAAATCTAATAATAGATGATCAAAGAGTAAAACATTTAGAATTTAACTGTCTATAAGAAAGTCAGTTTTATATTTGTAAAGCACATAAAGTACTTCCTTAATGGAAATTATCAATTTAAACTAATTAAGACTTCTGAAGAGTTTATATAAGAAAAAAAGCTTAATCAGGGCATATCAAAAAGAATTAGAAGCTACCTAAAAAGAAACATATAAGAATCTACATATTTTACAGTATTTATTTTTATAGTCTTCTATTATAACACGTATGCTTTGAAAAGCACTTGTACATCATCTTACAAATTACAAAGTGTCTTTAAATAGAGATCTCATTTTTCTTTCAATTATATACTAATAAGAAGAATCTGAATGTCATTTACATCAGTGTCAAGCTGTTTCATGTAAATTATTAAAATGGAAAAAAAAAACCAACAAAAAACTTTACCTGAACAAGCGTTGCATCATTACATGCTTTCCTAGCATCCTGAAGTAAAGAAAGATGATTAGAATACATTTAGACATGGAATTCACTAGACAGGATTTTAAATATTTTCATTGAAAAATGTAGATTTGCAAATATACTCTTTACTGTACCACATCATCTTTATTTTAAAAAACTTTTACTGAGATAAAATTCACATAACATAAAATTAACCATTTAAATCATTTTAAGGTGTATAATTCAATGGTTAGTATATTCATGATGTTGTGCAACCATCACCACTATCTAATTCCAGAACATTTCCATCACTGCCAAAAAAGAAACCCTGTACCTCCCAATTCTCTCTTCCCTCATCTCCTGGTAATCATTCATTTACTTTCTATCTCTATGGATTTGCCTATTCTGAACATTTCACATAAATGAAATCATACAATACCTTTTGTGTCTGGCTTCTTTCATAAATGAAATCATACAATACCTTTTGTGTCTAGCTTCTTTCACTTAGTATGTTTTCAAGGTTCATCCATATTGTAGCATGTATCAGTATTTCATTTATTTTATGGCCAAGTATATTCCATTATTTGGATATATCACATTTTGTTTATCCATTAATTAATTGATGGACATTTTTAAGGTTTTCCCACTTTTTTGCTTTTATGAATAATGATATTTTGAAAATTCACGTACAAGTTTTTGTGTGTACATATGTTTTCAATTCTCCTGGGTATATACGTAGGAGTGGAATTGGTGGTTGACATGGTAACTCTATGTTTAACTTAAGGAACTGTCAAATTGTTCTTCACAGCAGTTGTACTATTTTACGTTCCCACCGGGAATGTAGGAGGGTTCCAATTTCTTCACATCCCAAAACACTGTTCTTGTCTTCTTTTTATCATTACTATTACTACAGCCATCTTAGTTGATGTGAAGTGGTATCTAGTGGTTTTGATTTGCATTTCCCTAATGATTAGTGATGTTGAGCATCTTTTCATGTTAGGAGTATCTTTGCATGTGCTTATGGGCCATTTATATATCTTCTTTGGAGAGTGTTTATTCAAATCCTTTGCCCATTTTTAAATTGGGTTGTTTGTTAATTGTTGAGATGAAGGAGTTCTTTATATATTCTGGATACTAAGTCCTTATCAGATGTATAATTTGCAAATGTTTTCTCCCATCCTGTAGACTGTCTTTTCATTTTCTCAAAAGTGTCCTATGACATGCAAGTTTTTAATTTTGATAAAGTCCTATTTACCTATTTTTCTTCTTTTGTTGCTTGTGCTTTTAGTGTCATATTAAACTGTTGCCTAATTCAAGGTCACAAAGATTAACAACTATGTTTACTTCTAAGAATTTTACACTTTTAGCTGTTATAATGAGGTACCATTTTGAGTTCATTTTTATAAATGATGTGAGGAAGGAGTCAAAACTCATTCTTTTGCATGTGGGTATCTAGTTGTCCCAGCACCATTTGCTGAAAAGATTATTCTTTCCCTATTGAATTGCCTTAGTACCCTTGTTGAAAACCCATATATCTACAGCCAATTGATTTACTTATGGACTCTCAATTGTACTCCATTGTGCAAATATACCTTGGGTCTATGAATAAAAGATTTTTAATTGCATCCCCTGAGTAAAAATGAACGAGGTTGATTTAACAAGGCCGCAGTATTCAGTTATATTTGTTACTAAGCTTCAGAAAAAGCAAGAGTTCTGGGTTCTGTTCTGCTTGTTCTGGCATCTGGAAGTTGAGGTGATAGGAAGGATATTTATAGTTAACCCAGGTCACTTCAGAAATGTTTTTTTAAATACATAACACTTCTTTACAATGCTTTCCAAGTACACTGGATACAGATGCTATTAGAAATAAAATTGTGTGGATCTAATATGAGAAAAAGACATGGCATCTCAGGAAAACAATTTTTTGTGTAATAGCAATAGTTTATACTGAGTCACATCTATATTTTATATTAATAAGATTTATATTAATAGCATTAATAACATGTAAGCTGATGTTTATGCCTGAGCTGTAGCTTTTCAAAGAGACCTTAAGTTTCTACACAACTACAGGCAATTATCAAAAGGAAAAAGATCATGAAACAGAAATCAATGTAACAAAACAAGTAAAGGCAAGGAAAGAACATATTTAATAAGGAACAAATTGTTTAAAACCAAATTTATCAGTTAATAATAAATTAGAGGATTCATATACATCAGAATCACAGATGTTAATTCTCCCTACTAGATTTGAAACAAATTTTTTTCCCTCTCAAAGGTTAGGGCGGTATCCTTTTCAACTTTATTTTTCCCTATTGTGCTTAGCATGCTCCTGCGCAGAGAGGAAGCACACAGTATCTTGTGAATATAAGTCCCAAATAAACAACTTGTTCCAGTCGGCCGAAGGAAAAATGCCTGCCTCCACGTGCAGCAAAGACTAGATGGAATGCACAAGCCTTTGGCTGCCCTTTCAACCTATTTATAAACACTTAGGATATTTCTATGTAAGGGTGTTCATAAGTAGTTACACAAACATACGATTTGAGTCTCTCAATCTAGTCAAATTATGGGTTGAAAAACCTCATTTAGCAAGGAATGATTTAGCCTACTTTCCTACAATGAAAAGAATTTCTAGAAATGACAGTGATGGCCTGAGCTATGTTCCAAAAATGAAGAAGTTGAAGACTAAAGTCTAAAAAAAGGATTCTCTGATTTTAAGCTTTATGAAAATGAACTATCATTTAGGTCACCTTTCTTAATTCAGTCACTCAAAAAAAAAATCTGTTGAACACTATGTGTCAGGTACTATTCTAGGTACCAGGGATATAGCAGTGGACAAACCTAAAATCCTTATCCTCATAGAGCTTACTTTGACATTAACAATGCAATTAACAAACCACAAGTGAAAATTATTGAATAGTGCAAATCTGTAGTAAAAATTAAAACATCATGTTGGAATATAAGAGTTCTACAAATATCTTCGCAGCAATTACTTGCAAATGTACATTATGCAAAGATCCTCTTTACATTGAGAAGAATTTACTGTTATAAATTCTATTATCCATTGGCATTTATCTGAAGGAAATGAAAATACTAAATTGAAAAGCTATAAACACCTCACATTTATTGCAGCAGTATTTACAATAGCCAAATATGGAGACAACACAACTGTCCATCAATGGATGAATGGATAAAGAAAATGTGGTACATATCGGGGGTGCCAAAAAAATGTACACATTTTAAGCGATGTTATCTATGTATTGCTTTTTGAAGTTGAATTGAATTATGGTAGCAATGTGTAATGACATTCACTCAAAAGATGGCATTAATCAAATGCATCATTCATTGTATTACAATTTTAATAGTTTTTTTCCTTTCTTAAAATAGGGATTTTATTTTAAGATAAGGATTTTTTGGGCACTCTCTGTGTATACAATGGAATATTCAGCCATAAAAAGGAATGAAATCATGCCATTTACAACAACATGGATGGACCTTGAGGGCATTATGCTAAGTGAAATAAGTCAGAGAAAGACAAATACCACGTATCTCACTTATTTGTGGAATCAAAAAAAGAACAAGCTCATAAATACAGAGCACAGATTTTTTTAAAAATGAGATGGGCATGTGCCCATGTGCTTGGCCAATAAAAAGGTCCTGCTCAGCATCTGGAGCAAGTCACCCAAAGTAGAGATGGTGGAGAATCCTTTCTGGTGGTGGCAGCAGCATTTAATTCAGAGATTAACCCACGAAGCCTTCTCATCCCAGGTTAAATAAATTCCAACTTTGTTTTGACAGCTTTGTTCTGACACTTAAGGTATCAACTCAGAGTTCTTATTCACATCTAAATCATTAACTTCTTTGAATTCCTGGCAATAAAAATGGTTAGGACTTCAATTTACTCAAAATCAACATTTTTCAGGTGAGTGTTCTTCGTCCATACCTTGTTTTTCCTGCTCCTTTCCCTCTCTTTTCTTGTAATACCTTTGTATAGAGCCTATGCTTATTCCTTTTTTCTTATTCCCCACTTTTTAAATTATTTTAGAGTCCTTCTGAAATATCTATTGCAAAAGGATCATATTGGCGAGGGCAACAGCAGTGTTCCAAGTTATCAGGGATTCTCCCTGCTTTGTGCCAAAGGTCTTCATTTACACAGATGGTGCCAAAAAAATGTATACACATTTTAAGAAAGGAAAACTGTATTAAAATTGTAATAATATATACTGATAATAAAAGATGAATACAAGTCACATTTGACTTCTGCAATTACAAGAGGTGCTCAAAGTGGTTACCATCAGGGTCCAGACACTTCTGATTATGGCGAACTACTGCTTGAGCAACGTTGACCAAAGTGTCCACTTGTATACATTTTTTTGGCACCCTGGTATTTGTAAGTTGTTTTAGGCCTTACTTTTCCCTGAGAAAACAAGTAGGCAGTGCCAGGCCACACATTATTCAGTTTCTTTCCTCCACCCTGTCAATAAGAGGCTTCCTAAAAGATAGCATGTCTATATTATTTCTTTTTTTCCTCTGCCTTCCTTGATACTCCTCAGTCCAGGGAAGCATCCGTTTCCATTGTTCCAAAGAAAGGATTATTGCAGTTGTTCCTTCAGGAGTGCTACCTACTCTGTATGAGAAACCTCTCTCAGAGCCTTCCCACACCCTGACACATCTCTATATCTGACAGGTCTTCCCCATCCTATTATGAAGTTCTGAGTGTCTTTTAATTTTGTTAAAGATGGAGCTTGTGTTTTGTTTCTTATGCTCTTTATTGTTTTGAGTTCATTTGTTACTAGTGATTTTTGGAGAGTTCTTTAGAGGCATAATAATGGAAAAAAAAAGACCATTTCTGGCCTTATAAATTACTTAACATATGTAGACTAATGACCTAATGAACAAATGTTATTAATTGCTGGTACTGAATAAAAGTGTTAAAATTTCAAACGAAAAAGTTTGCTCTTACCTGGATCTGATTCCGCAGTTGTTCAGCTTCTTGCCTCAACTGTTCCAGTTCACTCATTTTTGATAGTGTTTACTCCAAAATTAACTACACAAAGCAACTATAAAAAAGAGAGAGATTGATTCAGTTCTCCATTAACATTTACATATTAATCCACTTTTAAAATATTGATATATAACTTCTTTTTGGTCTTTCTAAAACTCAAGCGAAATAGTCAATTATTCCTGGAACTTAAAGTTATTTAGTAAATATAGATCTAGATTATTTACTAAAGGAATTTATTGTGGAATGTGATCAGAGGATGGAACAGAAATCTTGAGTTGTAGTGTTCAAGACTAAATTATACAGAATTAGTACTAGAATGGAATCCAGTGAGAAATACAATAGTTCAGAGGGCACCAATAGACATCCTCACTGGGATGTCTGACAGGCACCTCAAACTTAATACTTCAAAACTCAACCCCTCAGGTCTTCCTCATCTTGGTAAATAGTAATTCCATCCTTTCAATTATTTAAGCCCAAAACCTGAGAGTCATCCTTAACTTGTTTCTTTTCATCCCCCACATCTCTACCATCAGGACAACATGTCAGTTAGTCCTTAAAAAAAAAAAATCCAGGATTTGACTAACTGAATGTGTCCACTTTGACTACCTTGGTCCAAGCCACCATCTCTCTCACCTGATCTCCTTTCTCCTGTTTTTGACCAGTCTATTCTATATATAGCAATTAGTGATACTTTGAAAACACACGGCACTCTTCTGCTTTCAATCCTATAACAGCTTTCCACTCTACTCCGAGGAAAGCCTTTCTTTTAACCTACAGGGTCCCACACCACCGCTTACACACACACCCTGACCTTCTCATCTATCAACCTCTCTCTCACTCACTCTGCCCCCACCAACCAAAAGCTTTCTTGATGTTCCTTGAACACACTACGTAGCCTCCAGCCTCAGTGTCTTTACACTTTCTCTTCCCTCTTGCTGAAACACTCTTACACCTGATGTTTTCATCACTTGCTCCCTTACTTCTGCTCAAATGTTACTTCATCAGAGGGACCGTCACTGATAGCACATATGCAGCCACCTAGGCCCCTATATAAAGTCACTAAAAGACCCAACCATCTAATGTGTATTTGCTTATTTGTCATCTGTTTCCTCCAGGTAGAATGCAAGCTCCTTAAGGCAGGGACTTTGTTCACTTTAACCTTTGCTAAATCCCTAGCACCTGTGACACTTCATTCTCTAGTAAATAAATTAACCTGAAATAGGTTAAGAAATAAAGAAAAATTTCTTCTAAGGATTTAGGATGAATCACAGAACCAAAAGGCATGAATATTACTACCTCAGGAATAGGTGAGAGGATGAAAACCAGTAGTATTCTTTCTCTAGCTGTCCTTTTTTTTCTCATATCTTTGTTTTTCCTGTTTCCACAGAGTAACTTTCTCTGCTTCTCTAAGCACAAGACCCAGAAAAAGTGCAATGAGGGCCAGGTTGGCTGCTTGCAAATCAAGTGCCTCCAGCGTTGGGGGAGTTGGTTAGGGCAGGGTCCCAGTGAGTCAGCAGGATGCAGAAGTGGAGCTCACCAGGCCAATCAGATTCAGACTTGGCTGTGGTAGGGGCGGGCACAACACAGGAAAGATGGCATCTGCCTGCCGGCTGCAGAGGATAAGGACCTCACACAGGGAAAATGCTGACTGTCCTCCAGTCCAACCCCAGAAGCCACACACTTTAGTCTGTGTCCCTGTTTGTCTCCAAGGACCCCAAGTCACCATCCCTTCGCTGGAGCCCAAGGTGAGAGTGCCTGTGAGCGAGTTAGTCTGTGCGTGGACTGTTTAAGAGGATGTGTGGGTTTCCCACAGCCTTCTGTCCCACCCAGATGGTCAGAATCTCCAGCCGTATGGTGTGGGAGCTCCTCTTCCTGGTACCAGTACTCCAGGCTGGGGAGCCTAGTGTGTGTGTGTGTGTGGGGGGGGACTAGGGTCCCTCACTCCTCCCGAGGGAACCTCTGTGGCCGAGATATCCCCTGATTCTCAAGAGGGAGGTTTGGGGTCCGTTCCACGTCTCTGCCCTCCTACCAGTCTCCATGTGGCTTTTTCTTTACATTTAGTCACAGAACTTCTGTTTGGCTAGACTTCAGGTGGTTCTCCCAGTTGATTGTTCTATAATTTAGTTGTAATTTTAATGTGTTCATGGAAGGATGCAGGCATAGTGCTTATCCACTCTGCCATCTTGGATCTCTGACCATGATTTTTCTTGACTAAGTTCTTTTTCAACATGAATATTTTATTCATTTAACACCTTTTAAATAACTATCATACAGTGAAAGCATTGTAAGTTGAGTAGAAAGCAGCATATCAGTTATCTTTTAAAAGTTCAACTGTACCTGTTACAAATATCAAAAAATACCAATGAGCCATTGCATCCAAGCCAATTTATTAAATAAAATGGAAAAAAAATAGTTGCATAATTCAAACTGCCATCTCCCTCCACTTTAAAAAATGTCCACAGAATTGTTATTAAAGCAAGGCATTATGTAGACTGCACAATGATATTGCTGTTAGGGAACAGCTATTTTAGCCTATTTGCAACAAGGAAATACAAGTATCTTAGTTACTAATAATTTTCATACTGATCATGAAATCATATTAAGACGGAAAGAGTATTTTAAATTGCAGTTTAAAAATTTAAGCAAAAACTACTTTTGCTTACTAAGTCTATTAATCAAAAAAGTTAATTTCAAGTTTGTTCTTATAATTAAATTCTCCAAAGTTCTGCTTTTCTCTTTGCAAACCTGATTTATAATTATTATACTTTGTAAAATTAAAAAAAACAAAAACAAAAAAACGCTAAACCCATAATGAATTAGACAAGGCAATTAAAGCTTTTATGATCATTCTTACCAAGGAATTTAAATACACCCTTGCCTACCCACCCCAAGTAGTCAATATATACAGATATTCCCATGTGGCTTTCTTTCTCAAGAAGTTAGCAAAAAAGCTACAGCTGCATGGGCAAATAGATAAGAGAAGAACATAGAAGCTAGATATGCTGAAACTGTAGCGTAAGCATTAGGTTTTGTTTTTTCATTTGCCTACCAAATTTATCATTACATTGAACATTTTTAAGTGCTCCAAAAGTAAAACAATTCAGCCTCTTGTAAACTAAAGCAGTCTATTTTGTCTGTGGTCCAGAAAATAAATACAGCGCTGCTCTCAGGTCTGTTTCCCTTCACCTAACTGGTATGTTCTGGCATAGTTCATTCCTTCACCAAACATTCACTGACTGCCTATTATGTGCCAAGAATTGAGGCTACATATGAGTAAGACATAGGCCCAGCTCTCTAGGAGTTTATAGTCTAAGAAGAAAAACATTTAGGTTCATACTCACACAGGTCCTTAATCCACTACCCTAAAGCCCTAGGGCCAGATGCATTTCAGAATTTGGAGGTACGTATTCAGATTTTTAAAAATTGTGCTCATCATATATCACATAACACCCCAACTGGACCCTGGAGAAGCACCCCCCATAATCAAGAAGTACTCCCACAGCAAAATGTAGGTATATTCACAACCAGGTGGAAAAAAAGATTAGCAAGTTTCATGTTAGTACAGGTCAGGTTGTGGCATCAAATGAGTTCAACTCACATAAGGTTTTGCCATTAAATGATTTATGAAAACAACTGCAGTTTTCAAAGCTTTCCAGATCTCTAAACTATGAATAGGAGATTGTTGACCTGTTATACATAAAAAGAGGATTACCTGGTACAGAGGCACGATGACCCCTGAACTTAAAAGATACCAAGTAGGAGTTAGCTAAGCAAGAGATGACATTTACTGAGCACTTATTATGTGCCATGCACTGTTCAAAATTCTTCATAGTAACTCATTTAACAGCCTCAAGTCAACCTCAGAAGGCAGATGCTAATACCTTCCTCATTCCACAGATGAGGAAACTATATTTTAGGTAGGTTATGGACCTTACCCAAGTTCACACAACCTTACGGAGTTGGAATATGACTATACTTACTGTGTGATCCCAGGAATTGTGTAACCTCTCTGAGTCTCACTCCTCTCATGGGTACAGTAGAGACACTAATATCTACCCCATGGGATTGTGTGGGGGATTAAATAACACACATTTACAAAATGTCCTTGGAACTTTAAGTCAGAGCTAATCTGGCCCAGAAAGGGCAATATATGAAGAAGCTGTAACCATAAACACTACTCAGGCCAGTATCTATAGCTATTGATATAATACAACCGTAGTTTAAACAAAAAAGGAAAATAAAATGGTTACCAGAGAGAATCCTCCTCATGATCTCAGCATTCCAGTTATGCTGCACCATAACCGCTTCTTCCTCTCCTTAACTTCCTGAAAGCACTGAGGCTTCCTCCCTGACTCTGGGGGCTGTGCCCTGCTGTTTGCTGGGAGAGGACATAAACCATCCCTATCCCATATGGACACCTTCATACAGACCAGGGTTTCTAATGAGGGATTTGGGGAAGGGAGAAAGACTCCAAGGGGTAGACAGGACAGGAGGAAAAACATCCAATCATTTGAAGGGCTTTCTCAAGCTACACCCACCTCCTGAAGATTTCAATACCTGACCTACCCCAATAGCACCTTGCCCATCCCCCCTACAATGTCTAGATTGAGGCACTATTATTAGTGTTATGTTCTGCAGGTGTGTAAGGGAAGAAACAGTGATAACCATTCCTTTAACCAAATAGCTAATCAGAGGGTGGCAGCCAGCACCAGCTTTAGGAACTTGGAAAGGCAAATTTTTAGGCCCTTTCTCAGGTCTGAAGAATAAGAAACTCGGAGGGTGGAGCACAGCAATCCGTGTTTAACCAACACTCCAAGTGATTTTGCTGATGCCTCCTAGAGCTTGAGAACTTCAGGCCTAAACTCCGGTTTACACAGGAAACAATTCTGAAACTCTTCAATCAGAGGAAGTTCTTTATCCAGTTATCATAAACGAATCCATTTGGGGTGAACGCTTTGCATAATAATTAGGGGTTTTGTCATTGACCAGGATATGTCATTGTTGCAGAAATCTAAACTGAGATGGTAAATTCTATGACCCATGATGTGAAGTGTCATGCATAAAAATTAAAAATGAATAGGAATTCATGGAGTTAACATACAATATATTAGTTTCAAGTGTACATTATACTTATTCAACAGTACCCACCTGACACTATACATAGTTACTACCATATTATTGTTTATGTTCCCTATGCTAAAGAAGAGATCACCATAAGTCCAGCAACCATTTGATACCATACCACGCTATCACATATTATTGTGTATTATAAATGAAATGTGTGTGATATCTGTGATGTTTTAGACTATTTGCCATTTATAAAAGCTAAGCGTTTAATCATAAGGTCTTTCAGTAAGTTTAATTTTTAAATTAAAAAAATGTTTAATTTTCCTTTAAATCAAGAAAAGGGAAAAGATACTGAGGCAAAGCTAACAAACTAAAATTACAATAATATCAGGTGCTACATGAAAACCTGATGCAGAGTGCATGTTTTAAATATAGAATGGATATATTTCTATTTTTCAGTGTATCCTTTTTAAATTCCTACATACATATGTAGAGAGATATATGCTGGAAGCTTTACATGAATAGGTCTAGTTTTTTTCCAGTCAGCACTTTAGGAAAGCTTTCAAAAGGATTCTTCTTCCTGCATTATTTCTACTATTTTTATCTACAGTCCTAAAGAACATAGCAATGACACTATCTTGACCTATTGTTACTCCAAATCATCATGTGACCCATTCTTCCACTTAACAAACATGTATTTAACATCTACCCTGCACTAGGCACAGGAAAAGACCCACCCCAATTAGAAAAGATAAGTAATAATAATTACAGGAGGATAAGTGCTACAACAGAGCACATATTTAAACTATGTCACCAAAACCAAATGTTGCAAGAGAATGTGGCTGAACTCAGTATACTAGGGATTTCCCTTAAACTTTAAGCAATACACTTGAAATCACTGTCTGTGAATCCACTGAAATCATTTTTAGTATGCTTTCATTTTTAGCTGTACTACCTCTTAAAGTGGCAAGTTCTATAAATTCACTGTCAGCTATGTAAATCAGCGGGGTCGTTCCTTTTACTTAGTCCTAAAACTACCTTCCCTAAGTTGAGATGCCCCTCGTTTTAGGATTTCTAAGACTGCGAACCAAACATTAGGAAAACAAATTATGATTGTGTAAATTACAAGTCATAACCTTGTTAGCCTGTCTTTTCTCCTATAACTCCACTCAAGTATTCTCTGTCGCCTTCTTGGATTTTTTGATAGGACCACGTGAGGTTCATCCTGTATCACTATGTCACAGTCTTAGATCACCTTCAAGTCACCTAATTTGCTTTTGTTTTACCAGAAATAATCCCTTAACTTTATCAGACTTGGTTACATATTACACTTAGTCATATCTTTAAAATGTTTGAATGAATCCCATTGCTAAAGGATGAAAACATGACAACTGAGGATATCAGAATTTCATCTAACAAATATTTATGAGTGCCTAACAGGCATTACGATCTAGTTTATTTGCTGACTTGGCTTCATAAGACAAAATGTGACCTGTGCAATTAACATAGTCATGACAAGGTAGCTACAATTCCATGTGTTCACGGCTTTAATAAAAGCAAAACAGCTTAAAGTTACCAATAGTAAGTAGAAGGTACCAATTATAATTAGCACTCTGTCTTCCTCCCAGGGCAGATTTCATTCTAACATAAAACCATAATGCCTAGACACAAGATAAAACTTGGGAGTTTTTACTAATTAAAAAGCAAATGTACCTATGTGATCTTGGTCTGAGATGAACAGATATCCACCACTACCACTTCAGGATCACACTTGAACAAAATACCATATAATTTCTGTCTTGGGTTCAGATCAACAGCTAATTAATAACCAAGACTAGCTATTTGGGATTCCAGTCTGCTTCCCAGTCCCTATCCCCACCACGTATGTTCTCAAAATCCATCAATCAAACGGGGATTATCTCTACCAGTGGCTAAAGCAGTGCATTCATTTTGAATTATATTTAGTCACATTTAGTTTTATTCTACTGCTCTGATTTTCCTACTGATGTTTTCATCCTGCAACACTGAGTATCACATACACTGGCCTTCAGGGAACACACATTACCATTCATGCTTCACCACCCCCTTCATGCTCAGCTCCTTATCCCCTCTAACAACTTCACAAAGAGGTCCCCTCACTGAAAGATTAGTTAGCACATAACCATGGATGAAAATTGACACACCAACATTTCTCCACTTTATATATTAAGGCACAGAGTAGTCTTTGTGTGTTTTTAAATGTCTTCCCCCCCCCCAAAAGCTTCCCTAGTGGCACATTAGTAATTAATATATAGAATGAAATCCCTTGTTTATAAATTTTAATTCCCATAAAGGTTACCATATAACCATGAAAACTAATATCTAAGTTAAACATTTTTTAAATACCAACTGCTTTTGCTTTTTATACCATATGACGAGGAGATAGCATTTTTCAAAAAGTTTATTCCCACCTCCCCAACGGCTTCCCTAGAGGCCCATTTAATAAAAAGGAACGCACATAATGAAGATCCCTTGCTGACAAATTTCAATTTCCTTAAGTAATTAGCTGTCTACCATTTTCCATTTCAATACATAATTTAATTTACAGAAATCTAGTAAAGTACAGAAGTAAAAAATGTTTTAAATTACTTCCTTATAAAACCTGGTCACTATAATAAGCCTTGTCAAGTATGCTAAATACATTGTATAATCTATGTCACATGCCAGATAGACAACTTCATTCGGCTTAAGCTGCATTATTGAGTTTTAATTTCACATTACCAAAAAGTTAAAGCCCAATTTTTGTATTTGAAACAATTCCTGGGGAAAGGTATCTAGGTGGAGAACTAATAAAAATTGAAGGGGGGAAAAACTGAATCAAGCCATTGCTAAGTGATACCATTAACAAAAATACCACAAATTCTGGCAGAAACTAACCTAGCATACTGAATCAACAGCAGAGAGGATGGTGACGCTGGAGGGAGGTGAGCAGCCATGTGATCATGTAGGCTCCGGACCATAGTGAAAACTTCCTATTTCAAATGCCAGTCATGGGTTTGGATGTCTGAGTGATATAATCTGATTTGATTTACATCTGTTAAAGTTCATGCTGGCTGCTGTGCGATAGAGTCTGGAAGTGGAAAGACCAGTTAGCTACTGCAGTAGTTCAGGCCAGGAAAGATGATAATTTGACACAAGACTAGTGGCTGTGGAGGTCATAAGAAATAGCCACATTTGGAATAATTTTTAAGTTAGAGCCCCTAGTACTTGCCAATGGAGGGAAAGATATAGGATGAGTGAAATAGGAATTAAGGATTTTTGGCATGAACAACTGGTGGATGTTGGTACCATTTGCTGAGATGCAGAACAGTAAAAAACTACAGCCAGGGAGGCAGGATGAAAATAAGTCAGTGTCCCAGAAGCCAAGGTGGGGGGGGGGGAATGCTTCAATAAGGAAGGAGTTATCTATCACATATCTATCTATCACAAATGTGGCTGGGGGATCTAATTTGACAAGACTGACATCTCTGGTGGCCTTGAGAAAAATGGCTTCATGGTATAGAAAGGATAAAGTCTCTCTGGAGGGTTCAGAAGATGGGAGATGACGAGTTGAGGAGTAGACAGCGTGTGTGAAATCTTCCAAAGATATTTTTTGTTTTGTTTTGGACACATTTAAAGTTTTATTTTTAACTTTTCATATTTTTTAAATTTCAAACTTAAAGTTGGAAAAAGTAGTATAGTGAACACTCTTATACCCTTCAACTAGAATCGCCAATTAACAGTTGCCACAATTGCTTTATTGCTCTCTCTATATATGATCATTATAATTGCTAAACCATTTAAGAGTAAACTGAAGATATTTTGGCCCTTTATTCCTAAATACTTTATTGTATATTTTCTAAGAGCAAGGGCATTCTCTTACATAACCACAGTACAATGATCAAATTCAGGAAACTGAACACTGATTCAAGACTATTATTTAATTAATATTCAGTACATACTCAAATTTTATCAGTGTCCCAGTAATGTTCTTGAGCAATTGAATTTTCCAATCCAGGATTATGCATTGCATTTCATGGTCAAGTCTCTTGACCTTCCCTCTAATCTGGTATAATTCCTTTGCCTTTCTTTGTCTTTCAGGACATTAACATATTGGAAAAGTACTGACCAGTTACTTTGTAGAACTATCCTCAAAGTCCCTCAATTGTTTCCTCAAGATTAGATTTTGTTATGCATTGCAGAAATACCACAGAAAAGTAATGATGTCCCTAGTTCAATCACATCAAGAGGGACACGTTTATCCCACTATTGGTGATGTTAACTTCGATCACTTGGTTAAGGTGATGTCTACTAATTTATGCACTGCGAAGTGACTCTTTTCCCCTTGGTCATTCATTGGAAAGTGTATTAATATCGTTTTCCCCAGCAAACTTTCTCTATTAGTAGCACTTGCTTGAGTTAATATTGCCATGATAGTTGCAAATGGGTAACTTTTCTATCATTCCTTCTACTTTTTTTAAAAAAGATTTTTATTGGGGAATTGCCCAGTGCTGATGGGAACAGCACTGGGGAATTGGGGAAGGGGAACAGACAAGTTGCTGTCCTTTTGTTCTTCAGTCTAGTTATGGAGGAC